>NC_057801.1:481559174-481855629 GCF_018294505.1 Triticum aestivum | reverse complement strand
ACTTACCGTATAGGCTGGTGGGGCGGCGCGAGAGAGGTGGCGGCGGGGCGGCGCGGGGGAGGTTTGCAGCGGGGCGGCGCGGGGGAGGTGTCGATCTGGAGATGGAGGTCGTGGGAGAGAGAGAGGGAGGGTGGGTGGACAAGTAGAAGATAGGGTGGGCAGTTTTTTTGCTAGGGCAGTTCGGTTCGGTTGCATTGCCGGGTGTCGGTGTTAGCAGAATAAGACATTTTGTTATCAGAATAAGACTCTTAAGGGTGTTATCATAATAGACTTACCGTATATATATATATATATATCAATTAGGATTAAAGTGCGTACTTGTTAGTTAAATGTATGGTTAAAATGTGACACTAAATACGACTAGTAAGTAGTACAGTAGCAGTACTAGTATAGTCGGTCAAATTATTCATCATGTCCACACATTGAATTGACGTGACAACACGCTGCGCGTGAGGTGACACAAGAATCTCGGCGGCGTGTTCGGGTATTCTGGACTTCAGATTTAGAGTACCACTTATCTGTCGAAATCTTTCATCATTCACTTAAAACAGTCGATTGATCATACATTGAGTACCATATAACTTGAATTAACCGATGCAAGTCCAAGAAGGATTGGCCGGTGCTGCCGGCTGGCGTCAAGTTCGATCCCACGGATCAGGAGCTGTCGGTGTCTTGGATTTGGGGGTATCTGGCCCTGCCTGTCTGCGGCCCACCACGTGGCTCCATTGACGGCCTGGTATGGCCCAGCTTTAGCATCAACACAACAAGACCCTCATGAGGGGCCAGGCCTCGCGAGCCAGGCGACGCCAAGACCCCCGAGGGGATCGGCCTCACTAGGCTAGCTCCGAGGGGCGGAGAGTTCAATGCAAGGTTCACCTCACGAGGCTCAGCTGACGTGAGCCATGACGACTAAGGCCAGGCAGGTGCCAGGCGGGCGCTAGGCGGGCGCAGAGTGCAGGTTTCCTCTTTGGTGCAAAGGAGGCAAGCGACAGGCGCAGAGTCCCGAGGAATCAGCCAAAGGTTTCCATTCTGGTGCAACGAGACCAAGACCGCCAGGACGGCAGGACGGAGATCATCGACGAGCCCACCGCAGCATCACGACCAGAGGCTTTTCGTAGGCGAAGACTACTTTTGTCAGCATAGGCTGTACTACTTGTCCCCTTTCAAATCCAGCAGTTATGGGATCCCTTCCCACCAACATTTGGGAAGAGAACCAACGCCACTATAAATAGGACTAGCCACCACCATAGAAGGGGACACGAGTCGAACTAACTCAGACCACACCAGCTCAAGAACACCTCACCTCCTGAGGCTAGTTCATCCACTGTACTAGTTCATCCTCGGCCCTTCGAGGCAATCCACCAAAACGCTGGAGTAGGGTATTACACCGCAAGGTGGCCAGAACCAGGATAAATTGTTGGGTCTCTTTGTCCCTTTGAGCTTGACGCGCTAGGCTTAGGAGGATCGCGAGTAGGCAGGCTGGGTAGGTTGAGATCTCCGCACGCACCCCAGAGTTTGAACCTCTCAAGGGTTTGCGGATCCCATAATCCGACATTTGGCGCACCGGGTAGGGGTGTGTCGGATCCTCTCTTCCATCAATCGATCCACCGCCATCTGACACCTCCATGGCCGACGCGCGCCGGGCTCGCGCCGAGCATCGGCCCGCAGTCCCCGCTCGCGTCGCTCAGATGGCTTCGGCGGGTGATGGTTGTGCCCGCCGCGCTCCGTCTCCGGTGGCCAACGCCGCCATGGGCCCTGGCAGCCACGAGAACCAAGCTTCATCGTTGCACCCATCGGTGCGTTGTCATGGGCGCACCGCTACTCCGTCACTAACCCCAGCAGCTTCATCATCCCACGCGTGTCGCGGCCAGGCGGATGCGCAGGCCGCTCTGCTCATGGCGCGGGAGCTCCTTCGCTACCGCCCGGTTGGTGACCTATACGAGTAGTGGCTCGAGGGGTCGCTGAGCTCGTCAGCGTTGCGCATGGGGGCTCCGCCAAGCCGGCTCGCTCGCTGCCTCAGCACCCACCAGCAGCGGGCGACGTGGCGCACGGGGCTCCTCCACCACCTCCGGCACAGGGCTTCATCATCAAGCCAAGGCGTGTGGCTCCACGGCGTGACCCGCCTCGCCCAGCGCCGGCTCGGGAGGACGTGAGCTGCCAGGTGGTGCAGCGCCCCCAAGGAGAAGCGCGCATGCCTCCAGCACCCCAGCACCAGGCCCGCATACCGCCGTAGGAGGTGGCGGTGCACGTGCACCAGGACCGGTTTGCACCCCCTTGACAACCTCCGGTGGCCACGGCAGGATGCCGCGTGTTCATTCCAGAGCTCTGCAACGTCGTCTGGCCAGGCAAGTTCAAGCCTGACCTGCCTCCACGCTATGATAGCACCGCCAACCCCGCCGAGTTCCTACAGCTCTATGAGCTAAGCATCGAGGCGGCGAGCAGCGACAAGAAGATCATGGCAAACTGGTTCCCGATGGACCTGAAGGACGGCATGCGTTCTTGGCTCCTGAACCTGGCCGAGGGGTCGGTTTCTTCCTGGGAGGAGATGCGTAGCTGCCTCATCGCCAACTTCCAGGGCACTCGTGACCATCCGCCGGCTGCAGGTGACCTGCGTCGCATCAAGTAGCAACCTGGAGAGACCCTACACAAGTATATCCTACGCTTCAACAACGTTCGCCTCAAGATCCCCAAGGTGACGGATGAGGCCATCATCTCAGTGTTCACTGATGGCGTCCGCGATGTCAAGATGAAGGAGGAGCTCACCATCCACGAGGATCTCTGCACCGCTCTGGAGATGTTCAACATAGCGAACAAGTGCGCAAGGGATGAGGAGGGACGCCTCTCCCTCGTCGAGCTCCCCGATGTTGATCCAGAGGACAAGAAGACCAAGACCAAGAATGTGAAGAGCAAGGGGCCAGCCGTGCTTGCGGCCGAGCCAGAGACGAAGCGCGACTGCGACCACCCCGAGTCATCCAAGAGCAACCGGTTGTTCTGCGTCTTCCACAACGTTCACAGCCACAACACCAATGACTATCAAGAGCTCAGGGCCCTCCGCGATGGACGCCTCGGTCGACGCCTCAAGCGCAATGATCGAGGCTATGGTCGTGGGGGCGACCGAGGTGGAGGATGCTGGGATGGACACGACCACCATCAGGAGTGGCATGACCAGCCTCGTAAGGACCGCTGGCAAGGCTAGCCTCGCGAGGGCGCTTGGAGGGAGCAACCTCGTGAGGAGTGCCCTCAGGGCAACGCAACTCTACCTCCTCTGCGTCCACCACCAAGAAGGAATGAAGATCACCACCAGGACAAAGGGGCTGGGGGCTTCCAGGAACCCCGAGCCATTGCCTGCATCTTGGGCGGCTCACAGGCCCTGGCTTCCCACCACGTCTTCAAGCAGTTCGCGCGCGAAGTGAATGCAACGCTCCCCAAGCCCGAAGCAACTCACCCTCTCAGGTGGTCCAAGTGTGCCATCATGTTCAGCTCCTCAGACCAGCTCAAGTGTGCGGCCACTGCTGGCGCGCTCCCTATGCTCTGCTCCCCCGTCATCGGCAACATGGTCGTCACCAAGACTCTCATCGATGGCGGAGCTGGGCTCAATGTGCTCTCCATGCAGATGTTCGACAGGCTTCAAGTGCCATACTACCAGCTTCACCCGACCAAGCCATTTTTAGGAGTGACCGATGGTTCTACGCACCCGATAGGGCAGGTCCGCCTCCCTGTCACCTTCGGCGAGCACAACAACTACCCCACCGAGCTCATCGACTTCGACGTCCCCGACATCCGCCTGCCCTACAACGCCATCCTAGGGTACCCAGCGCTTGCCAAGTTCATGGCAGCTATGCACCACGGCTACAACGTCCTCAAGATGCCAGGAAGTGGTGGCGTCATCACGGTCGTGTGCCAAGAGAAGGATGCGGTGTGCTCCCTCGAGCGCGCCTTCTAGGCTTCAGCGGTCGAGAACCCTGAAGACGAGGGCGGCGCTTCCCCTCCTAAGGTCGCCCCCAAGACGAAGAAGCTGCAGCTGGGACAGGGGTCTCATGAAGGAGCATCACTCGAGGACGCTGCACTAAGCCTCGCGTCCCCGGACGCGGTACCTTCACCCATTGCATAGGAAGACGCGCCCGGCGCCGCTCTCAGGCTGGGCTCGGGGGCTCTCCTCGGGAGGGCCTCAGACCTAGCCAGGGCCACGAGGGAGGCGCTCGGGCACCATGTGGAGGTGCTCTTCAGAGCACGCTTCCCAGGAGAAGGCAGCATGCGCAAGGCGCCAGGTGGTCAGGAGTTCATCAGCAAGGCAATCGAGGAGATTCAAGAAGCAAGGGTTCTGCAAGGCGATCATCGCCTGCCGCGAGGCGCAGCTCACTGCCCCGGCGAGGGTAAGGAGATTCGCATCTACATCGACGTCCCTGGGCTCAACAGGGCGGCGTCTCGGCAGCTCATCTGGCCGTCTCGTATCGGTCGGTGCGAGGGTCCACCTCACAGCTACGTCCACGTGCCTTTCGGCCTACTGGGCGTGGCTCTGGTGTTCCAGCGCTGCATGAGGGACACCCTGGCGGCTTGCGAGGCCAGGCATCAGGCGATCCTGGCGGAGATGGAGGAGCACCTTCAGGAGCCTCCTGGGCCCTCTAAGCCTCCCGAGGCTCGATACCAGAGCGGCTCGTGAGGAATGACTCCAGCAACACACTTTTTTGGCTACTTCAACACCTCTTTAGCGACGGTACCAGGTGACATCTCTCTAGTTGTTCAGTCTGGGGGCGCCCCTCGGGCTGCATCATCCCAGGCTGTGTGGGTCCATCCCTACGGCATGTATCCCTTCTGCATCTATCAGAGCTAGTTCACAATCCTTCGCAAGCTACTCTTAAATTATTAACTGCCTGACCGGTGCTTCGTCGCTAAGAGCGTCTTGCGCCCTTGCGAGCCCTCCCGCGACCGCCTCATGATTAAGGACTTGCATGACGTTTGTGCTCGGGTTCGTCCCTGCAGCGTCGCTAAACCCAAGAGGCTGAGTTCTGGCTCACAGGCCAGTCCCCATGTGCGTCACCTCCCATGGCCCTTGGTGCCCTGTTCTCGCATGAGCTAATCACGGGGCGGATGAGTGAGGGCACGGACCTGGTGCCCCCATGGCCACGGGAACCGCGCGCCGGTTGTTTTTCTTCAGGATCTTTGCATGAGAAGACTGGGCACGGCGTCTATGCTCGGGTCCGTCCCTGCAGCGTTGATAAACCCAATGGCTGAGCTCTTTCTGGCGGGCCGGCCCCGTTCACGTCACCTCCTGGGGTCATTGGTGTCTGGACTTCTCATGCAATAACCTCAGGAGACTCATTCGGCGCAGGCTACCTAACCATCTCGCAGGATTAACACAAGCATCCCCAATCAAGACCAGGCGCAACCCTCTTAGAGGTAGGGCCTCGTGAGTCCCGCGCTGGCTCATGGGTGCCCATACACACCTCCTCCAGCCCTACCGTGCAAGCCACGTGTCAGGGTAGGGTTGTACACGCCCCGGGGGCTCTCCTCAAAGGGATCCCCCTCCCACGCACCAGTGGAAGCACCATGCTCCGCGCTGGCTGTCGACACTGCCGAGGAGCGGCTATGCCCGTGCAAGAGCGGAAGTGCTATGCTCCACACCGGTGATAAACAACTGGGGGTGGCCTCATGGCCGCATTAACCTCAGGGAGCCTCCGGTCTCGGTGACCAGCCTCGTCGCGCTGCTCTCCCTCGGGAGGGTAGCGCGATGGGGCTGGGCACAGGGGCTACGCTCAGGTCACGCCTGGCGCACCCACCTCGCCAGGCCTCACGGGCCTAGTCTTCACGCACCCTCCCAAGCGAGATCTTGGCAAGGAAAAGGTATGATGGTCGGTTCTTACGTCAAGGGGGACTCCTGAGCATCGCGTCTCAAGAGCCTAACTGGCCACGTAGCCCCTCACCCCTTGGGCTCGTCCTGGTGATCCGGACGACCCAACGGCAGCTGAGGCATACACGGGGCCGGGCCCTGCCGACGCAGAACACCAAGGCCTGGCTTTCATCCTTCTTTTTCAAGCCGTTCGCACATCAAGGGGGACTCTTGAGCATCGCGTCTCAGGAGCCTAATTGTTCACGTAGCCCCTCACCTCTTGGGCTCGTCCTGGTGATCCGGACGACCTAACGGCGGCTGAGGTATGCACGGGGCCGGGCTCTGCTGACACAGAACACCAAGGCTTGCTCCTGTGCCTTTTGCTAAGCTTTTCGCATGTCAAGGAGGACTCCTGAGCATCGCGTCTCAGGAGCCTAGCTGGTCACGTAGCCCCTCACCCCTTGGGCTCGTCCTGGCGAACAGGATGACCCAACAGCTGCTGAGGTATGCGCGGGGCCGCGCTCTGCCGATGCAGAACAACAAAGCGAACGGAAAACTCAAGGGAACATAATCTAATCATTACAAAACATATTGTTCCAAGGCAACAGTTTTAAACGCCTCCCAGAGGCATGCTACATGATACAATACGAACAAGGAAAAGCAGAGTCGCCAAGCCACCTCTGCAGACCTGGGCACCACCATTGCCCGCCAGCGAAGCCTCCTCGCCAGGTGCGTCGCCCATTCCATCAACCTTAGTCAGAGGATCGATGACCAGGAACTTGCTCAACATGGTGTCCACGGAGCTCTTCACAGCGGCAGCAGCAGGGTCCCGGGGGTCGGAGTCCACCGGGGTAAGGAAGGAGGAGAGGTTGAAGCCAGCGTCCTGAAGATAGAGATGGCTAAAGACGCACGTCAGAGCCGAAGAAGAAAGTGAGAGCCCCTCGCTTTCCACCAAGGAGGCAAATCCGTCGATGACATCTTCGAGCACCACCAAGACTTCAGGAAGCAGAGCAGCAGGAGTCTCCTTCGGGGTCGTCGTCGCTACCTTCTTCGAAGGATCGTCCCCGAAGAGTGACTTCTAAGCCTTGCGGAACCTTGCCTTGAAAGAGGCAAGGGTGCTGCGCTCCATGGCGGCCGCCTTCTCGGCCTTAACAAGGGCCGCTTGGGCCGCCTCAGCCTCCTCCTTCAGGCTCTTCAGGCGATCGTGCTCTGCAGCCTGCTCCAGGGCCGCCTTCTTCACCTCGGCATCTCGATCGGCAACAGCAGCCTCCTGGGCCTTCAGCTTCTCCTCACGCTCTTGGAGCTGGTTGGCCTGGCGGCCTGTTGATCCTGAAGAGTCTTCAGTTCAGCCTCCACCACGCGACACTGACCCTCAGCTTATGTGGCCTCCTTCTGCGCCAGGTAGCGCACTATGGCGGCCACCCCGAGCCCCTTTTAAGCTTCCTCCGCAGAGCCCCAGGCCGCGTGGACGGAAGCATCGGCCTGGAGCCAACCAGAAATCAGCCCCAGGCATCCCTGTGCTGAGCGACAATCCGAGCCTTGAAGTTCACCCTGGAGGAGGTCCAGCGCCTTCCTTGCCTCCTCTAGGGCCCTAGAGGTGGCAGGAGCACCATGGCTCGGCCACACGCTGGGCAGGGGAGGAGACGCCCTCGGCGCCAAGACAGAAGAGACCTCAGCCTCAGGAAGGATCGGGGGCTCCGGAGGCTGGGCGACATCAGCAGCCGCAGCAAGAACGAGTGCCGGCAGGGTCAGCCCCGCCAAAGGCGCTGGCACCCCTTAAGAATGGGCCTCCATGCTCTGGCGAGACAACACCACCTCCAGAGCTACGGGGGCCACGACATTCACCTTTGCCAGGGTCGTGTCAGCTGCTACCTCTTGAGCATGTGTTGGTTTCCCCTGGAAGAGGAAAGGGTGATAAAGCAAAGTAGCGTAAGTATTTCCCTCAGTTTTGATAACCAAGGTATCAATCCAGTATGAGGCTACACGCAAATCCCTCGTACCTACACAAACTAATAAGAACCTTGCAACCAACGCGATAAATGGGTTGTCAATCCCTTCACGGCCACTTGCAAAAGTGAGATCTGATAGAGATAATAAGATAAATATTTTTGGTATTTTTATGATATAGATTGGAAAGTAAGGATTGCAAAAAAAAATAGATCGGAAACTTATTTGATGGAAAATAGACCCAGGGGCCATAGGTTTCAATAGTGGCTTCTCTCAAGATAGCATAAGTATTACGGTGGGTGAACAAATTATTGTCGACCAATTGATAGAAAAGTGCATAGTTATGAGAATATCTAGGCATGATCACCTATATAGGCATCACGTCTGCAACAAGTAGATCGAAACGATTCTGCATCTACTACTATTACTTCACACATCGACCGCTATCCAGCATGCATCTAGAGTATTAAGTTCATAAGAACAGACTAACGCATTAGGCAAGATGACATGATGTAGAGGGATAAACTCAAGAAATATGATATAAACCCCATCTTTTTATCCTAGATGGCAACAATACAATACGTGCCTTGCTGCCCCTGCTGTCACTGGGAAAGGACACCGCAAGATTGAACCCAAAGCTAAGCACTTCTCCCATTGCAAGAAAGATCAATATAGTAGGCCAAACCAAACTGATAATTCAAAGAGACTTGCAAAGATAACAAATCATACATAAAAGAATTCAGAGGAGATTCAAATATTGTTCATAGATAATCTTGATCATAAACCCACAATTCATCGGATCTCGACAAACACACCGCAAAAAGAGTTACATCGAATAGATCTCCAAGAAGATCGAGGAGAACTTTGTATTGAGATCCAAAGAGAGAGAAGAAGCCATCTAGCTAATAACTATGGACCCGAAGGTCTGTGGTAAACTACTCACACTTCATCAGAGGGGCTATGGTGTTGATGTAAAGCCCTCCGTGATCAATTCCCCCTCCGGCGGAGCACCGGAAAAGGTCCCAAGATGGGATCTCACGGGTACAGCAGGCTGCAGCGGTGGAAATAGGGTTTCGTGGTGCTCCTGGATGTTATCAGGGTATATGGATATATATAGGCGAAGGAAGTTGGTCAGGGGAGCCACGAGAGGCCGACGAGGGTGGGGGCGTGCCCACCCCCCTGGGGCGCGCCTCCCTGCCTCGTGGCCGCCTCGTTTCTTTCTTGACGTCCACTCCAAGTCTCCTGGATTGCGTTTGTTCCAAAAATAACTTTCCCGAAGGTTTCATTCCGTTTGAACTCCGTTTGATATTCCTTTTCTACGAAACACTGAAATAGGCAAAAAAACAGCAATTTGGGCTGGGCCTCCAGTTAATAGGTTAGTCCCAAAAATAATGTAAAACTGTATAGTAAAGCCCATTAAACCTCCAAAATGGTTAATATAATAGAATGGAACAATCAAAATTTATATATACGTTGGAGACGTATCAAGCATCCCCAAGCTTAATTCCTGCTCATCCTCGAGTAGGTAAATGATAAAAATAGAATTTTTGATGTGGAATGCTACCTAGCATATTTCTCAATGTAATTTTCTTTATTGTTGCATAAATGTTCAGATCCAAAAGATTCAAGATAAAAGTTTAGTATTGACATAAAAATAGTAATACTTCAAGCATACTAACAAAGTAATCATGTCTTATCAAAATAACATAGCCAAAGAAAGCTTATCCCTACAAAATCATATAGTTAGGCCATGCTTCATTTTCGTCACACAAAATGCTCCCATCATGCACAACCCCGTTTCAGCCAAGCAATTGGTTCATACTTTTCATCACGCTTCAGCCTTTTCAACCCTCACGCAATACATGAGCGTAAGCCATGGATATAGCACTATGGGTGGAGTAGAGTATGATGCTAGGGATTGTGCGAGAAGACAAAAAGGAGAAAGTCTCACATTGACACAGCTAATCAATGGGCTATGGAGATGCCCATCAATTGATGTCAATGCGAGGAGTAGGGATTGCCATGCAACAGATGCATTAGAGCTATAAATGTATGAAAGGTCAAAAAGAAACTAAGTGGGTGTGCATCCAACTTGCTTGCTCACGAAGACCTAGGCCAATTTGAGGAAGTCCATCATTGGAATATACAAGCCAAGTTCTATAATGAAAAATTCCCACTAGTATATGAAAGTGACAACATAGGAGACTCTCTATCATGAAGATCATGGTGCTACTTTGAAGCACAAGTGTGGAAAAAGGAGAGTAACATTGTCCCTTCTCTCTTTTTCTCTCATTTTTTTATTTTTTATTTTGTTGGGCTTCTTTGGCCTCTTTTTTTATTTGGGCTTCTTTGGCCTCTTTTATTTTTCATAAAGTCCGGAGTCTCATCCTGACTTGTGGGGGAATCATAGTCTCCATCATCCTTTCCTCACTTGGAACAATGCTCTAATAATGAAGATCATCACACTTTTATTTATTTACAACTCAAGAATTACAACTCAATACTTAGAACAAAATATGACTCTATGTGAATCCCTCCGGCGGTGTACCGGGATATGCAATGAATCAAGAGCGACATGTATGAAAGAATTATAAAGGTGGCTTTGCCACAAATATGATGTCAACTACATGATCATGCAAAAGCAATATGACAATGATGGAGCGTGTCATAATAGACGGAACGGTGGAAAGTTTCATGGCAATATATCTTGGAATGGCTATGGAAATGCCATAATAGGCAGGTATGGTGGCTGTTTTGAGGAAGATATAAGGAGGTTTATGTGTGATAGAGCGTATCATATCACGGGGTTTGGATGCACCGGCGAAGTTTGCACCAACTCTCAAGATGAGAAAGGGCAATGCACAGTACCGTAGAGGCTAGCAAAGATGGAAGGGTAAGAGTGCATACAATCCATGGACTCACATTAGTCATAAAGAACTCATATACTTATTGCAAAAGTTTATTAGCCCTCGAAGCAAAGTACTACTATGCATGCTCCTAGGGGAAGGGTTGGTAGGAGTTAACCATCACGCGATCCCGACCTCCACTCATAAGGAGGGCAATCAAAGAACACCCCATGCTTCAAATTTGTCACACAATGTCTACCATACGTGCATGCTACGTGAATTGCCAACTTTAACACAAGTATTTCTCAGTTTCATAATTACCCAACCAGCATGACTCTAACATTACCACCTTTATATCTCAAAACGATTATCAAGTATCAAATTTCTCATAGTATTCAATGCACTTTATATGATAGTTTTTATTATACCCAACTTGGATGCCCATTATATTAGGACTAATTGTATAACCAAAGCAAATACCATGTCGTTCTAAAAGACTCTCAAAATAATATAAGTTAAGCATGAGAGATCAATAATTTCTACAAAATAAAACCACCGCCGTGCTCTAAAAAGATATAAGTGAAGTACTAGAGCAAAATTATCTAGCTCAAAAGATATAAGTGAAGCACATAGAGTATTCTAATAAATTCTGATTCATGTGTGTCTCTCCCAAAAGGTGTGTACAACAAGGATGATTGTGGTAAACTAAAAATCAAAGACTCATATCATACAAGACGCTCCAAGCAAAACACATATCATGTGGTGAATAAAAATATAGCATCAAGTAAAGTTACCGATGGACGAAGACAAAAGAGGGGATGCCTTCCGGGGCATCCCAATCTTAGGCTTTTGGTTGTACTTAAATTTTACCTTGGGTTGCCTTGGGCATCCCCAAGCTGAGGCTCTTTCCACTCCTTATTCCATAATCCATCAATTCTTTACCCAAAACTTGAAAACTTCACAACACAAAACTCAACAGAAAACTCATGAGCTCCGTTAGTGCAAGAAAGCAAACCACCACTTTAAGATACTGTAATGAACTCATTCTTTATTTATATTGGTGTTAAACCTACTGTATTCCAACTTCTCTATGGTTCATACCCCCCGATACTAGCCGTAGATTCATCAAAATAAGCAAACAACACACGAAAAACAGAATCTCTCTAAAATAGAACATCCTGTAGTAATCTGTGACTTTCGAATACTTATGGAACCCCAAAATTCTACCAAAATAGGAAGTCCTAGGAAATTTGTCTATTAATCTTCTTCAAAAAGAATCAACTAAAAAGCACGTTTCTGTGATTTACTAAAATTATTCTTATGCGCGCAAAAGTTTCTGTTTTTCAGCAAGATCACATTAACTATCACCCAAGATGATCATATAGGTTCTACTAGGCACATACACTAATTAAAACATAAAACCACATCTAACCAGAGGCTGGATGAATTATTTAATACTAAACAGGAGCAAAAAGCCAAGAACAGAAATGAAACTGGGTTGCCTCCCAACAAGTGGTATCGTTTAACGCCCCTAGCTAGGCATAAAAGCGAGAACAGATCTAAGTATTGCCATAATGATAAGGTAAATCACGAAAACTCATCTCATATTCCCTACGTTCAGCAGAAAGTTTTTTTGTGGCAAGAAAAAGTACTCAAAAGGTCTAAATTTAATGGGACAGAAGTCCCCAAGATCAAGCTCGGGAGGTATGAGTTCCTCCTTTGGCCCCTCATATTGCACAACCAATTCATCATGATAAGCATTCTTTTGGCAAAAGTCATGAGCCTTTGCTCAAGAGAAAATCCTAACCCATTGTCTTGAATAGCAAAATTATCATGAAGTTCGGAGATTCTATCAACTAGAACATTGGTAGGAAACTTTTTTCTAAGGTTCTCATTATAAGCAACATGATCTAAAGATTGTAAACGCATTATGTCTTCTTTATTAAAAAGGATCGCCTCTATGGGAGGACGACCAACGGCTACCCTATAGTGCGCAAAAATTTCTTTGGCTTCTTTCATTATAAATATGAACTCATGTGCCAAAAATATAGTAGCTGCATGCTTAACAGAAGAATGCTCAATATTGGAAAATTCTAGGAAAATCCTTTGTATGCAAGGATGCATATGCATAAATTGTCTTTCAAGTTCAACTATAAGCAAGGATATAGCATCCGCAAGACTGCTAGTTCTATGAAGAATAGATCCACCCATAGAGGGCAAAGCACAGACACAAGTAAAGAAATCTTGAATAACCCATTTTCCAATAATATTACCACTACCGATTCAAAACTTTTTAGTATGTAAGATAGTGGGTTCTTCGACAGGATCATCAAAAGCATCAAAGTTTCCCATGTTATTACTATTGTCCTTATCAATGATAACCTCCCCAATTTCAGACATAGTGGCAGCAAATGCCACAAGGAGCAAGCGAAAAAAGGCGAACTGGAAAGAGAGGGCGAATAAGATGGCAAGGGTGAAGTGGGGGAGAGGAAAACGAGAGGCAAATGGCAAATAATGTAATGCGAGGGATAAGGGTTTGTGATGGGTACTTGGTATGTCTTGACTTGTGCGTAGACCTCCCCGGCAACGGCGCCAGAAATCCTTCTTGCTACCTCTTGAGCATGCGTTGGTTTCCCCTTGAAGAGGAAAGGGTGATGCAACAAAGTAGCGTAAGTATTTCCCTCATTTTTGAGAACCAAGGTGTAAATCCAGTAGGAGGCTACACACAAATCCCTCATACCTACAAAAAAAATAAGAACCTTGCAACCAACGCGATAAAGGGGTTGTCAATCCCTTCACGGCCACTTGCAAAAGTGAGATCTGATAGAGATAATAAGATAAATATTTTTTGTATTTTGATTATATAGATTGGAAAGTAAAGATTGCAAAATAAAATAGATCGGAAACTTATATGGTGGAAAATAGACCCGGGAGCCATAGGTTTCACTAGTGGCTTATCTCAAGATAGCATAAATATTATGGTGGGTGAACAAATTACTGTCGAGCAATTGATAGAAAAGGGCATAGTTATGAGAATATCTAGGCATGATCATGTATATAGGCATCACGTCTGTGACAAGTAGATTGAAACGATTCTGCATCTACTACTATTACTCCACACATCGACCGCTATCCAGCATGCATCTAGAGTATTAAGTTCATAAGAACAGAGTAACACATTAGGCAAGATGACATGATGTAGAGGGATAAACTCAAGCAATATGATATAAAACCCATCTTTTTATCCTCGATGGCAACAATATAATAAGTGCCTTGCTGCCCCTGCTGTCACTAAGAAAGGACGCCGCAAGATTGAACCCAAAGCTAAGCACTTCTTCCATTGCAAGAAAGATCAATCTAGTAGGCCAAACCAAACTGATAATTCGAAAAGACTTGCAAAGATAACAAATCATACATAAAATAATTCAGAGGAGATTCAAATATTGTTCATAGATAATCTTGATCATAAACCCACAATTCATCGGATCTCGACAAACACACCGTAAAAAGAGTTACATCAAATAGATCTCCAAGAAGGTCGAGGAGAACTTTGTATTGAGATCCAAAGAGAGAGAAGAAACCATCTAGCTAATAACTATGGACCCGAAGGTCTATGGTAAACTACTCACACTTCATCGGAGAGGCTATGGTGTTCATGTAGAAGCCCTCCATGATCGATTGCCCCTCTGATGGAGCGCCGGTAAAGGCCCCAAGATGGGATCTCACGGGTATAGAAGGTTGTGGCGGTGGAAATAGGGTTTCGTGGTGCTCCTGGATGTTTTCGGGGTATATGGATATATATAGGCGAAGGAAGTCGGTCAGGGGAGCCACAAGGGGTCCACGAGGGTGGGGGCGCGCCTCCCTGCCTCGTGGCTGCCTCATTTCTTTCTTGACGTCCACTCCAAGTCTCCTGGATTGCGTTTGTTCCAAAAATAACTCTTCCGAAGGTTTCATTCCGTTTGGACTCCGTTTTATATTCCTTTTCTGCGAAACACTGAAATAGGCAAAAAAACAACAATTTGGGTTGGGTCTCCGATTAATAGGTTAGTCCCAAAAATAATATAAAAGTGTATAGTAAAGCCCATTAAACATCCAAAACGGGTAATATAATAGCATGGAACAATCAAAAATTATAGATATATTGGAGATGTATCATCAGCCCCTTCAGCGCCCTTGACCGCGGCAACCTTCGTGCCCTCCTTCTGATTCTTCAACGGCTGCTGCCTAACGACAGACGAAGGCGCTAAGCATTGCTTCAAGAATCAACAAACAAGGATAAGGGAAAGACTTACTGGCTGACGAAGACGAAGTTCCTCTTCAGGCTCAGCAGCGGGCGCTCAGGCGGGGCAACCAGTGCTGAGCTCCTGGGAGCAGGAGAGCTCGTGGTTGGCGCCGTTCGGGACGTTGTCGGTGAGAGCGAAACACTGCCCGGAGGAATCAACGCGGTCCTGCCCTTCTTTGTGGCTACCCGCTTGGGCTGCTTCGAGGAGGACACCCCAAATCTCGTGGTGACTCTGGAAGGGCGAGGCACCTCCGTTACCGGAGGCTTATCATCATCATCGTTAGGAAAGTCGCGAATGAGCTCCCTCTGCTGCAGGGCAGAGGATTCTTCCACAACCCCGTCCTCGGTGGCCTCGGAGGATTGATCGTCGGAGGACAGGTGAACCAAGGCGGTAGGCGACGGGGGAGGCCCCGGCCGCACAAGCCCAAACTCGTCAAAGACCGGCACAGCAGCGGCGAACCCCTCGCCGCCATCCCGGCAGTACAGCGAAAGCCAATCTTCCGGAAGATTGTTCGGTCCTTCCCCGTCAAGTAGAGAAACACCTTGCTCAGGTCCTCCTCAGGAAGGGCATCTTGGCGCAGGCAGATCTTGTCGTCAACACCGCCAAGCTTCCACAGGGGGCGAGAGTGGTCTTGGAGCGGCGCGATGCGCTGCCTTGATTTCTACTACGCAACCTTCTCCTTGTAGACATTGTTGGGCCTCCAAGTGCAGAGGTTTGTAGGACAGTAACAAATTTCCCACAAGTGGATGACCTAAGGTTTATCAATCTTTGGGAGGCATAGGATGAAGATGGTCTCTCTCAAACAACCCTGCAACCAAATAACAAAGAGTCTCTTGTGTCCCCAACACACCCAGTACAATGGTAAATTGTATAGGTGCACTAGTTCGGCGAAGAGATGGTGATACAAGTGCAATATGGATGGTAGATATAGGTTTTTGTAATCTGAAATTATAAAAACAGCAAGGTAACTAATGATAAAAGTGAGGACAAACGGTATTGCAATGCTAGGAAACAAGGCCAAGGGTTCATACTTTTACTAGTGCAAGTTCTCTCAACAATAATAACATAACTGGATCATATAACTATCCCTCAACATGCAACAAAGAGTCACTCCAAAATCACTAATAGCGGAGAACAAACGAAGAGATTATGGTAGGGTACGAAACCACCTGAAAGTTATCCTTTCTGATCGATCTATTCAAGAGTCCATAGTAAAATAAGATGAAGCTATTCTTTCTGTTCGATCTATCATAGAGTTCGTACTATAATAACACCTTAAGACACAAATCAACTAAAACCCTAATATCACCTAGATACTCCAATGTCACCTCAAGTATCCGTGGGCATGATTATACGATATGCATCACACAATCTCAGATTCATCTATTCAACCAACACAAAGTACTTCAAAGAGTGCCCCAAAGTTTCTACCGAAGAGTCAAGATGAAAACATGTGCCAACCCCTATGCATAAGTTCACAAGGTCACTGAACCCGCAAGTTGATCACCAAAACATACATCAAGTAGATCACGTGAATATTCCATTGTCACCACAGATAAGCACCTGCAAGACATACATCAAGTATTCTCAAATCCTTAAAGACTCAATCCGATAAGATAACTTCAAAGGGAAAACTCAGTCCATTACAAGAGAGTATAGGGGGAGAAACATCATAAGATCCAACTATAATAGCAAAGCTCGCGATACATCAAGATCGTGCCAAATCAAGAACACGAGAGAGAGAGAGATCAAGCACATAGGTACTAGTACATACCCTCAGCCCCAAGGGTGAACTACTCCCTCCTCGTCATGGAGAGCGCCGGGATGATGAAGATGGCCACCGGTGAGGGATCCCCCCTCCGGCAGGGTGCCGAAACAGGGTCCCGATTTGTTTTTGGTGGCTATAGAGGGTTGCGACGGCGGAACTCCCGATCTATTGTGCTCCTTGATCTTTTTAGGGTATATGGACATATATAGGCGAAAGAAGTCGGTCAGGGGAGCGACGAGGGGCCCACGAGGGTGGGGGTGCGCCCAGGGGGTAGGGCGCGCCTCCCTGCCTCGTGGCTTCCTCTTGGCTTCCCTGGCGTATACTCCAAGTCTCCAAGATTGCTTCCATTCCAAAAATTAGTCTCCCGAAGGTTTCATTCCGTTCGGACTCCGTTTGATATCCCTTTTCTTCGAAACACTGAAATAGGCAAGAAAACAGCAGTTTGGGCTGGGCCCCCGGTTAGTAGGTTATCCCCAAAAATAATATAAAAGTGTAGAGTAAAGCCCATTAACATCCAAAATGGGTAATATAATAGCATGGAACAATAAAAATTAATAGATACGTCGGAGACATATCAAGCATCCCCAAGCTTAATTCCTGCTCGTCCTCGAGTAGGTAAATGATAAAAAAACAGAATTTTTGATGTGGAATGCTACCTAGAATATTTCTCAATGTAATTTTCTTTATCGTGGCATGAATGTTTAGATCCAAATGATTCAAGATAAAAGTTCATATTGACATAAAAATAGTAATACTTCAAGCATACTAACAAAGCAATCATGTCTTACCAAAATAACATGGCTGAAGAAAGCTATCCCTACAAAATCATATAGTCTGGCTATGCTCTATCTTCATCACATAAAGTATTTAATCATGCACAACCCCGATGACAAGACAAGCAATTGTTTCATACTTTACTATTTCCAATTTTTTTCAATCTTCACGCAATACATGAGCGTGAGCCATGGACATAGCAATATTTGTGGAATAGAATGGTGGTTGTGGAGAAGACAAGAAAGGAGAAGATATTCTCACATCAACTAGGCGTATCAACGGGCTATGGAGATGCCCATTAATAGATATCAATGTGAGTGAGTAGGGATTGCCATGCAACGGATGCACTAGAGCTATAAGTGTATGAAAGCTCAACAGAAGAAACTAAGTGGGTGTGCATCCAGCTTGCTTGCTCACGAAGACCTAGGGCATTTTGAGGAAGCCCATCATTGGAATATACAAGCCAAGTTCTATAGTGAAAATTTCCCACTAGTATATGAAAGTGACAACATAGGAGACTCTCTATCATGAAGATCATGGTGCTACTTTGAAGCACAAGTGTGGAAAGAGGATAGTAGCATTGTCCCTTCTCTCTTTTTCTCTCATCATTGTTTTTGGGCCTTTCTTTTTTTATATCCTTTCTCTTTTTATGGCCTTTCTCTTTTTTATGGCCTTTCTCTTTTTTTTAAGTCTGAAGTCTCATCCGACATGTGGGGGAATCATAGTCTCCATCATCCTTTCCCCACTTGGGACAATGCTCTAATAATGAAGATCATCACACTTTTATTTACTTACAACTCAAGAATTACAACTCAATACTTAGAACAAAATATGACTCTATGTGGATGCCTCCGGCGGTGTACCGGGATATGCAATGAATCAAGAGTGACATGTATGAAAGAATTATGAATGGTGGCTTTGCCATGAATACGATGTCAACTACATGATCATGCAAAAGCAATATGAAAATGATGATGTGTGTCATAGATTAGGAACGGTGGAAAGTTGCATGACAATATATCTCAGAATGGCTATGGAAATGCCATAATAGGTAGGTATGGTGGCTGTTTTGAGGAAGGTATATGGTGGGTGTATGGTACCGGCGAAAGTTGCGCGGCACAAGAGAGGCTAGCAATGGTGGAAGGGTGAGAGTGCGTATAATCCATGGACTCAGCATTAGTCATAAAGAACTCATATACTTATTGCAAAAATCTATAAGTCATTGAAACAAAGTACTACACGCATGCTCCTAGGGGGATAGATTGGTAGGAAAAGACCATCGCTCGTCCCCGACCGCCACTCATGAAGAAGACAATCAATAAATAAATCATGCTCCAACTTCATCAAAAAGCGGTTCACCATACGTGCATGCTATGGGAATCACAAACTTCAACACAAGTATTCCTCAAATTCATAATTACTCCACTAGCATGACTCTAATATCACCATCCTCATATCTCAAAACAATTATCAAGCATCAAATTGACCATAGCATCCAATTCACTTTCTATGATAGTTTTTATTATACCCAACTTGGATGCCCATCATTCTAGGACCAATTTTATAACCATACCAAATACCATGTTGTTCTAAAAGACTCTCAAAATAATGTAAGTGAAGCATGAGAGATCAATACTTTCTACAAAATAGAACCACCGTTGTGCTCTAAAAAATATAAGTGAAGCAGTAGAGCAAATGACAAACTACTCCAAAAGATATATGTGAAGATAAATGAGTAGTCGAATAATTATGCAACTATGTGAAGACTCTCTAACATTAAAAAATTTCAGATCTTGGTATTTTATTCAAACATCAAGAAAAACAAAATAAAACAAAATGACGCTCCAAGCAAAACACATATCATGTGGTGAATAAAAATGGGACAATTGCATTTTTACCCCTAGTTGGTTCCTACCCACGGGTTTTACCCTTACTTTTCGAGCTTGCTCAGTTTTTCCCTTACTTTTTCCGTCAAGATCCCTCGAATGCCCTTTGACCATTTGACCAAAACTTTCAAAATTCATAACTAATTCATATGAACTCAGAAAAATGCAAATAAGATATCAAAATGTTCAGATAAACATTACCTTTATGGGCATATCATTTGCATTCAGGACAAAAGCATCATTTAAACTACCATAGGTAATTAATGTTATTAACATTATTAAAAATAAATAGGTATAAACAATATTTTTTCGTGGATAAAAATTATATGCAAATGTAGGTGATGTTTTCTGAACATCCTGATACCTTATTTGCATTTTCCTGAGTTCGTATCAACTTGTTAAGAAGTTTCCAAATAATGGTCAAAGTCATTAGAACATTCATAACAAGTTGATACAAACTCAGAAATATGCAAATAAGTTATCAGGATGTTCAGAAAACATCACCTACATTTGCATGTAATTTTTATTCATGAAAAAAATATTGTTTATACCTATTTATTTTTAATAATGTTAATAACATTAATTACCTCGGGTAGTTTAAATGATGATTTTGTCCTGAATGCAAATGATATGCCCATAAAGGTAATGTTTATCTGAACATTTTGATATCTTATTTGCATTTTTATGAGTTCATATGAATTAGTTATGAATTTTCAAAGTTTTGGTCAAACGGTCAAAGGGCATTCGAGGGAGCTTGATGGAAAAAGTAAGGGCAAAAATGAGCAAGCTCTAAAAGTAAGGGCAAAACCCGTGGGTAGGAACCAACTAGGGGTAAAAATGCAATTGTCAAAATATAGCTCCAAGTAAAGTTACCGATGAACGAAGACGAAAGAGGGGATGCCATCCGGGGCATCCCCAAGCTTCGGCTCTTAGTTGTCCTTGAATATTACCTTGGGGTACCTTGGGCATCCCCAAGCTTAGGCTCTTGCCACTCCTTATTCCATAGTCCATCGAATCTTTACCCAAAACTTGAAAACTTCACAACGCAAAACTCAACAGAAAACTCGTAAGCTCCGTTAGTGTAAGAAAATAAAACCACCACTTAGGTACTGTTGTGAACTCATTATAAATTCATATTTGTGTAATATCTACTGTATTCAAACTTCTCTATGGTTCATACCCTCTAATACTACTCATAGTTTCATCAAAATAAGCAAACAACACATAGAAAACAGAATCTGTCAGAAACAGAACAGTCTGTAGTAATATGTATCAAACGTATACTTATGGAACTCCAAAAATCTTACCAAATTAGAAAAACCTGAGAAATTTGTTTTACCAATCCAGATAAAAAAGAATCAGATAAAATCCACGTTTCTGTGAAATATCAAAACTAATTTACTGGGTGAACAAGTTTCTGATTTTCAGCAGGATCAACACAACTATCACCGTAAGCTATCCTAAAGGTCTTACTTGGCACTTTATTGAAACAAAAGCTATAAAACATGATTACTACAGTAGCATAATAATGTGGACACAAGAAAACAGCAAAGGTAAATATTGGGTTGTCTCCCAACAAGCGCTTTTATTTAACGCCTTTCTAGCTAGGCATGATGATGACGATGATGCTCACAAAAAAGATAAGAATTGAAACGTAACGGGAGCATCATGAAGCATATGACTAACACATTTAAGCCTAACCCACTTCCTATGCATATGGATTTTGTGAGCAAAAACTTATGGGAACAATAATCAACTAGCATAGGAAGGTAAAACAAGCATAGCTTCAAGATTTTCAACACATAGGGAGGAAACTTGGTATTATTGCAATTCCTGCAAGCATATGTTCCTCCCTCATAATAATTTTCAGTAGCATCATGAATGAATTCAACAATATAACCAGCACCTAGAGCATTCTTTTCATGATCTACTTGCATAGAACATTTATTACTCCCCACATAAGCATAATTCTTGTCATTCAAAATAGTGGGAGTATCATAAGAGACTCAAATACTATAAATTGTTTCCACATTAAAATAGTAATGGTCAGAATAAGGATAATCATAATCATGGAAAGTTTTATAAATATAATCATCACTACTTTCTATAGCATAAGTTTCATCACAATAATCATCATAAGTAGCAACTTTGATCTCATCATAACCGATTGAAACCTCTTCCAAAATAGTGGATTCATCACCAAATAAAGTCATGACCTCTCCAAATCCACTTTCATAAAAACTATAAGATTCAACACCCTCCAAAATAGTGGGATCATTACTTCCTAAAGTTGACACTATTCCAAACCCACTTTCATCAATATAACCATCATAAATAGGAGGCATGCTATCATCATAATAAATTCGCTCATCAAAACTTGGGAGGCTAAAATTATCATCTTCATTAAACGTAGCATCCCCAAGATTAGGACAAACATTAATTGCAGCAAATATATTCTCAAACATGTCATTCTCATCAAACATAGCATCCCCAATCTTGGGCCTTTTCATATCATAAGCATAATCACTCTCATCATTAATAGTATGGATAGCACCAATAGTATAGAAATTATCATCATCACAATGTGTAATAGGAACAACATCATTTGGGAGGGATACCTTTCTACCTTTGCTTCTTCGTCTTTTCATTTTCTTCTTCACATCATGTGTGGGTTTAACCCTCTTTTTAGAGCTCCTTATTAATGAGATTGGTTGAATAGAAAGCTCCTCCTCGTTACCTGATTCATCATAATAAATAATAGTAGGATATTGGGAAGTCTCTTCCCTTTCATTAGTATTCTCTTCATCTTCTATTTGCTTTCTTTTCTTTATGTAATTGGGAATATAAGGATTTTCAATGAAATTTACCGCACAATACATATAAATTTCCTCTAGATCAATATCAAGGAATTTCTTAAGGTTATATTCTGGAGTATGCTTAGTTAAACGTTCCAATTCTTCATAACCCAAAAACAAACTAAGTTCATTATGATGTGCAAGGGAAATCAAATCATCACAATTTTTGGACACGATTCAATCAAAAAACAATTTGCATCGGAGATTTAAATGACCACGTTCATTGCAAAGTTCACAAGTACGGTAAAGAAATTTTAAATTTTCAGCACTCACATCTAGCCTTTCTTGCAACCATTTAGTTTCTAAATACTTATGCCTCTTGAAAAATCTATCTTCCCTATTTGGTTTGTACTTGCAAACTCTATGCACTCCACAAATATTGACATGCTTATAAGAGACATTTTCATCATGACTAGTGCAATCATCATTAGTACTATGGATATTCAAAGAGTTCATACTAACAGCATTACAATCATGTTCATCATTCAAAGATTTAGTGCCAAACATTTTATAGATTTCTTCTTCTAGCACTTGAGCACACTTTTCCTTTCCATCATTCCCATGAAAGATATTAAAAAGATGAAGCGTATGAGACAAACTTAACTCCATTTTTTTGTAGTTCTCTTTTATAGACTAAACTAGTGATAAAACAAGAAACTAAAAGATTCGATTGCTAGATCTAAAGATATACCTTCAAGAACTCACCTCCCCGGCAATGGCGCCAGAAAAGAGCTTGATGTCTACTATGCAACCTTCTCCTTGTAGACGTTGTTGGGCCTCCAAGTGCAGAGATTTGTAGGACAGTAGCAAATTTCCCTCAAGTGGATGACCTAAGGTTTATCAATCCATGGGAGGCGTAGGATGAAGATGGTCTCTCTCAAACAACCCTGCAACCAAATAACAAAGAGTCTCTTGTGTCCCCACCACACCCAATACAATGGTAAATTGTATAGGTGCACTAGTTCGGCGAAGAGATGGTGATACAAGTGCAATATGGATGGTAAATATAGGTTTTTGTAATCTGAAATTATAAAAACAGCAAGGTAACTAATGATAAAAGTGAGCACAAACGGTATTGGAATGCTAGGAAACAAGGCCTACGGTTCATACTTTCACTAGTGCAAGTTCTCTCAAAATAATAACATACCTGGATCATATAACTATCCCTCAACATGCAACAAAAGAGTCACTCCAAAGTCACTAATAGCAGAGAACAAATGAAGAGATTATGGTAGGGTATGAAACCACCTCAAAGTTATCCTTTCTGATCGATCTATTCAAGAGTCCGTAGTAAGATAACATGAATCTATTATTTTAGTTCGATCTATCATAGAATTCGTACTAGAATAACACCTTAAGACACAAATCAACCAAAACACTAATGTCACCTAGATACTCCAATGTCACCTCAAGTATCGGTGGGCATGATTATACGATATGCATCACACAATCTCAGATTCATCTATTCAACCAACACAAAGTAGTTCAAAGAGTGCCCCAAAGTTTCTACCGAAGAGTCAAGACGAAAACGTGTGCCAACCCCTATGCATAAGTTCACAAGGTCACTGAACCCGCAAGTTGATCACCTAAACATACATCAAGTAGATCACGTGAATATCCCATTGTCACCACAGATAAGCACATGCAAGACATACATCAAGTGTTCTCAAATCCTTAAAGACTCAATCCGATAAGATAACTTCAAAGGGAAAACTCAATCAATTACAAGAGAGTAGAGGGGGAGAAACATCATAAGATCCAACTATAATAGCAAAGCTCGCGATACATCAAGATCGTGCCAAATCAAGAACATGAGAGAGAGAGATATTAAACACATAGGTACTGGTACATACCCTCAGCCCCAAGGGTGAACTACTCCCTCCTTGTCATGGGGAGCTCCGGGATGATGAAGATGGCCACCAACGAGGGATCCCCCCCTCCGGCAGGGTGCCGGAACAGGGTCCCAATTGGTTTTTGGTGGCTACAGAGGCTTGCGGCAGTGAAACTCCCGATTTATTGTGCTCCTCGATGTTTTTAGGGTGTATGGACATATATAGGCGAAAGAAGTTGGTCAGGGGAGCCACAAGGGGCCCACGAGGGTGGGGGGAGCACCCAGGGGGGTAGGGCGCGCCTCCCTGCCTCGTGGCTTCCTCGTTGCTTCCCTGATGTATACTCCAAGTCTTTTGGATTGCTTCCGTTCCAAAAATAACTCTCCCGAAGGTTTCTTTCCATTTGGACTCCGTTTGATATTCCTTTTCTTCGAAACACTGAAGTAGGCAAGAAAACAACAATTTGGGCTGGGCCTCCGGTTAGTAGGTTAGCCCCAAAAATAATATAAAAGTGTAAAGTAAAGCCCATTAACATCCGAAACGGGTAATATAATAGCATGGAAGAATCAAAAATTATAGATACGTTGGAGACGTATCATGCCTCAGGAACTCCTTGATGAACATGGTGCCCATCAGCTTCTTGCTCTTCAGCTCCTTCTCCATCTTCTTCACCAACGACGTCAGGAAAGGGTCGGTGATCTTCTCAAAACGCCATCCCTTCTCGGAGATGGGGAATTCGGTTGGCAGCTCCAACAAGCTCTGGGACCACTTTGCATCCATCAAAACCCACCTCTTCACGACATCCTCAACCTTTTTCCCGATGCGGGAGATTGTGTTGCCACCCCACGCGACAACAAAGCCGATGCACCCAACTGGATTTTCGCCGGTCATGCGAAGGAAGAAGAAGTGGCGGAGCAGGGCGATGGAGTGCATCACCCCCACGAACACCTTACAGTAGAAGGCGAAAATGGACAGGAGGAGGATGGAGTTGGCATGGATGTGGAGCACGTGGAGGCCATAGTGGTGGAGAACGACGAAGAAGAAGCAGGAGAATGGGGGCACCAGCCCCGAGTAGACGCTGTGCAGGAATAAGGGGAAGAAAATGTTGTTCGCGGGCCACGGAGCAGCGGTGGTGACCCAGAGCGCCGTCTCCTTCCAATCATTGTCCTTGCTCGCCGTCAGGAGGAGCGCGACTGGAGCTTCTCCCCGGCCACGCAGGGCGCAAGCAGCACCGGCTCGTACCAGGCGGTGCCGGCAGCCAGGGAAGAAGCCACGGTTTTCTCAGCGGCCAGCGAGCAGGAGATTGGGGGGGGGGATCGGCAGATCTGGTGAGTTCTTCGGCTTCCGGGAGAAGGGGATCTGGAGCAAGACGAAGAAGAGGCAATGAAAGCCTGGCGACAGGCGGCAACCCTTTTGTCAGATGGAAGCAATTGCTAAGGCAGCGTGGGGAAGCGGAGTCGCCCACGTCCCATAAATCGCCACGCGTCATCAAGGCCACAGGCGGTTAGGGCCCGCGGCGCTCCGCACTTGCCCATTGGCTTTACTTGGAAGCGAAGTCCGAGCGCGCCTTAGGCCTGGGGGATACTGTCGGCGTCCTGGATTTGGTGGTATCCAGCCCTACCTGCCTACGGCCCACCACGTGGCTCCATCGATGGCTTGGTATGGCCCAGCTTCAGCATCAACACCACAGACCCCCGCGAGGGGCCAGGCCTCACGAGGCGGGCGACGTCAAGACCCCCGAGGGGATCGGCCTCACTAGGCTGGCTCCCGAGGGGCGGAGAGTTCTATGCAAGATTCACCTCACGAGACTTAGCTTACGTGAGCCATAACGACCAAGGCCAAGCGGGTGCTAGGCGGACGCTAGGCGGGCGCAGAGCGCGGGTTTCCTCTTCGGTGCAAAGGAGGCAAGCCGCAGGTGATACGTCTCCAACGTATCTATAATTTTTGATTGTTCCATGCTATTATATTACCCATTTTGGATGTTTATGGGCTTTACTTTACGCTTTTATATCATTTTTGGGACTAACCTACTAACCGGAGGCGAAGCCCGAATTGCTGTTTTTTTTGCCTATTTCAGTGTTTCGAAGGAAAGGAATATCAAACGGAGTCCAAACGGAATGAAACCTTTGGGAGCGATCTTTTTGGAACAAACACAAGCCACGAGACTTGGAGTGGACGTCAAGCAACAGACGAGGTGGCCACGAGGGTGCCCGGCGAGCCCCCTGGGGCTGGGCGTGCCCCCCACCCTCGTGGGCCCCTCGAGCGTCCACCGACCTACTTCTTCCTCCTATATATACTCACATACCACAAAAACATCTAGGAGCACCACAAAAACTATTTCCACCGCCGCAACCTTCTGTATCTAGGACATCCCATCTTGGAGCCTTCATCGGTGCTCCACCGAAGGGGGAATCGACCATGGAGGGCCTCTACATCATCTCCAAGGCCTCTCCGATGAGTTGTGAGTAGTTTACCACAGACCTTCGGGTCCATAGTTATTAGCTAGATTGCTTCTTCTCTCTCTTTCAATCTCAATACAAAGTTCTCCTTGATCTTCATAGAGATCTATTCGATGTAACTCTTTTTGCGGTGTGTTTGTCGAGATCCGATGAATTGTGGGTTTATGATCAAGTTTATCTATGAGAAATATTTGAATCTCCTCTGAATTCTTTTATGTGTGATTAAGTTATCTTTGCAAGCCTCTTCGAATTATCAGTTTGGTTTGGCCTACTAGATTGATCTTTCTTGCAATGGGAAAAGTGCTTAGCTTTGGGTTCAATCTTGCGGTGTCCTTTCC
This sequence comes from Triticum aestivum, assembly GCF_018294505.1. NCBI lineage: Eukaryota > Viridiplantae > Streptophyta > Magnoliopsida > Poales > Poaceae > Triticum > Triticum aestivum. Next base: position 481,828,817 of record NC_057801.1, on the reverse strand, counting down.
CATTGACAGCAGGGGAAGCAAGGCACGTATTGTATTGTTGCCATCGAGGATAAAAAGATGGGGTTTACATCATATTGCATGAGATTATCCCTCTACATCATGTCATCTTTCTTAATGCGTTACTCTGTTCTTATGTACTTAATACTCTAGATGCAGGCAGGAGTCGGTCGATGTGTGGAGTAATAGTAGTAGATGCAGGCAGGAGTCGGTCTACTTGTCATGGACATGATGCCTATATACATGATCATGCCTAGATAGTCTCATAGCTATGCGCTTTTCTATCAATTGCTCAACAGTAATTTGTTCGCCCACCGTAATAGTTAAGCTATCTTGAGAGAATCCACTAGTGAAACCTATGGCCCTCGGGTCTATCTTTTATCATATAAGTTTACAATCTACTTTTAGTTGCATCTCTACTTTTCCTATCTATATCATAAAAATACCAAAAATATTTATATTATCATATTATCTCTATCAGATCTCACTTTCGCAAGTGGCCGTGAAGGGATTGACAACCCCTTTATTGCGTTGGTTGCGAGGTTATTGTTTGTTTGTGTAGGTGCGTGGGACTTTTGCGGAGCATCCTACTGGATTGATACCTTGGTTCTCAAAAACTGAGGGAAATACTTACGCTACTTTGCTGCATCACCCTTTTCTCTTCAAGGAAAACCAACACAAGCTCAAGACGTAGCAGTAGGCGCGGAGTCCCGAGGAATCAGCCAAAGGTTTCCATTCTGGTGCAACGAGACCAATACCGCCAGGACGGCAGGACGGAGGTCATCGACGAGCCCACCGCAGCGTCATGACCAGAGACTTTTCACAAGCAAAGACTACTTTTGTCAGGATAGGTTGTACTACTTGTCCCCTTTCAAATCTGGCCATTGTGGGATCCCTTCCCGCCAACATTTGTGAAGAGGACCAGGGCCACTATAAATAGGACTAGCCACCACCATAGAAGGGGACACGAGTCGAAATTACTCAGACCACACCAGCTCAAGAACACCTCACCTCCTGAGGCTAGTTCATCCACTGTAGTAGTTCATCCTCAGCCCTCCAAGGCAATCCACCAAAACGCTTGAGTAGGATATTACACCGCAAGGTGGCCCGAACCAGGATAAATTGTTGTGTCTCTTTGTCTCTTTGAGCTCGACGCGCTAGGCTTAGGAGGATCGCGAGTAGGCAGGCTTGGTAGGTTGAGATCTCCGGATGCACCCCCAGAGTTCGAACCTCTCAAGGGTTTGCGGATCCCATAATCCGACAGGAGCTGATCGAGCACCTTGAGGAGAAATTGCGTGCTGACAGTGCAAGAGCTCACCCTCTCATTGATTTGTTCATACCAACCATCGACAGTGAGCACGACATATGCTACACCCATCCTGAGAAACATCTAGGTAAGACACCGATCGGCCATCTACTTGCAAAAACAAATTCCATTGTTTATAGCTCTATTTTTCTTTTTAGACGTAGACCTAGTGAAGCAATTACAATTTGACAGTTAATAAAAAGTGAAACAAGTGACTGCAACATGCCAAAGATGTTATTGAAATGCCAACTACGTACACTAAAACTTGTATTTGACAATACTGCAGGTATCACACTGAGTGGCCTAAGCAAGCATTTCTTCCAGTGCAATTCCAGGGCATTCAAAAGGGGCACGTGGACGCGTAGCAAGATACAGTTGGAGTGCCGCATGCACGCGATGTGGCACAAGACCGACAATACCTTGCCGGTGATGGTCAACAGCCGATAGACGAGCAACAAAAAGGTTCTGGTGCTGCACACCAACAAGAACTCCGGCCAGCAGAGGACCAATTGGGTGATGCACCAGTACCACCTCAGGGACCTGGAGCAAGAGAAGGAGCGGGAGCTGGTCCTCAGCAAGATTTTCTACCAGATGAACACTAGGGCCAGGAGTAAAAAGATTATAAGTTAGTTTGGTATTGGTACTTGTACTACCTTGTCATCCGCAAGTTGGTATTGTTGTTAACAATATTTTGGTATGAACTTGGCATTTGCTTCCAACCATCATGCCAGGGGTCGACATGGATATAAAGCTGAATCATTTGTTTCGAAACGAATTTTCAGGCACCTGATTTTTATTTGATGGGTAGCATAAGCACCTGCCATTCAAATTCTCAGTTCTCCAAATTTTTTGAAACAAGTGCATGCACTTATTATCACGATGAAAAAAATATCCCTGTTGCATCCCAGTTATCAGTCTGTACTTGCAGAATTCTCTTGTTTATTGAGCATGTATATTGTTTTTTCAGGTCGAGCAAGTTTCAACTGGGCTGTAGACTGCCCAGGCTTGGTTTTGTTTTTAATAGGCCCAGCCCATGACGACAACGCGGCACAAAGATCCAGCAGGTATCTATTGGCCTTTGGCCCGCCAGTGTTAGTTATATTTTGTCTTACAACATCCGCAGGCAGTTTTTTTACTGAATCAAACACACAACCCAGTTCTATTTTCCTCTTGAAACGCATGTCCTACATCCGTTTTCTAATCTCTACCTATAGTTTTACTAGTTCATATACACGTAACATTATATTGAAAATACATAAAATTCCCTTTTCATATTTATATCCTTATGTTTTTGCTGTTTTTCCTCCCAGCGCTGATTTTTTTACCACTGGTTTTCCCTTAAACCAAATCAATTGTCCCACGTCTTATTTGCTTAAAAAAGCAAAACGATTTTTTTGGCAAATCAATAAGTTCTTAAAAAATGTTTATCATTTCGGGATTACAACATTTCGGACTCCACCGAAATATGCAAAATAAGGTTGAACTTTTTGACCGTGGTCCTGTGCAGAAAATGGGCTGTAATAAATTACTTAAGAATTAGCAAATGGGCTGCAAATTATTTAAAAAATAGCAAATGGGCTCTATGTTGTCTGCCACAGATTTGGAGGATGACTTGTGGGCCTACTAAGTTCATGTGTACACAAGGTTCCTCAAAAAATAAACTTAGTCAACAATTGACTCTACCAGCGTCAGACCATTAGATGTCAATCTAACGGCAATCGTGCTTTTTCAGTCTATGATCTTCCTGCTCCAGCCGCCCAAACCAGCGCTGGTGGAACCGCCTGCTCTCGCCTCCCGTGGCCGGCTGTGCTGCCGGGCAGGCCTCATGGCCCCACCATACTCACATCCCTGGCCTGTCTATCCCTCTACTCACCCACACCTCCTGTTATTTTCCAGCGACGGTAGCCGAACCAGTGAACCCCCGTACTCTCCACCGCGTGGGCAGCAACTGTCGTGTCTTCTCCGGCTCCATGTCGTTCCCTTCGTAGGCCTCGCCGTCATCCACCGCCCTGGTTCTCTTGGCGCGGCGTGGTCAACATGGTCAACGAATGACATCCATCAGAAGTGGACTGTACGTGGAGAGGCTGACAGCTGGGTCCACGGCCGCACACAAGGAAATGCCTCCTTATTACACGCAAAATAATGATTTCTCCACCTGACATCTGGGACACACCGGAAGGGCCTCTGTATTTCACGAAAAAAATGTTGCCTCCACTGACAGGTCGGACCCATCAGCTATATCTTCGCACGCAAGTAAGTGCCTCCTTGTTGCGCATAAAAAAATGAATACCCCCTGCTAGCTAGGACCCACCATAGTGGGAGGCTGACTTGTGGGCCTACTAAGTTGACGGGGACGGAGGGCTTTGTCAACTTAGTCAATATATGAACAATTCTAGCTCCAGTGACCGTACGATGTCCATCCAACGGCCGTAGTGCTTCTTCAACCTCTGGTCTTCTTGCTCCAGCCGCCCAAACCAGCGCCGGTCGTGCCGCGTGCTCCTGCCTCCCGTGGCCGGCTGTGATGCCGCGGAGGCCTCACTGCCCCTACTACTCCCACCGCTGGCCATGCCATCCCTCTACTCACCCACACCCCCTGTTATTCTGCGGCAACGGCAGCCTCACACCGCAGCTGAACCAGTGAACCCTCGTACTCCTCTACGCGTGGACATCCACTGCCGCGTGTTCCCCGGCTCCGCGTCGTCCCCTTCCTAGGCCTCGCCGTTGTCTACCGCCCTGGTGCTCTCGGCGCGGAGTGGTGAACGTGGTCAAGGAATGAATTCCATCGGAAGAGTACTGTACGTTGATAGGCTGATAGTTGGGTCCACGGCAGCCGCAAGGAATTGCCTCCTTATTACGGGCAAAATAATTATTCCTCCACCTGGCTGCAGGGACCCACCGGACGGGCCAATGTATTTCACGAAAAAAACATTTCCCCCTGACTGCTAGGACCCACCAGCTACATCTTCGCACACAAGGAAGTGCATCCGGGCAAAAAAAATGATTCGCCTCCCTAACTGCTAGGTCCCACCAGCTACATCTTCACACGCAAGGAAGTGCCTGACAGTCGGGACCCACCTGGTCGAAGCGTACATAGCGTTTTCATTCTGGTCGTGAACGTGTATGTACATACTGGTTGATGTCGAGGCGCGCACATGTCGTAGTAGAGGCGCACACGTAGCATATATGTACACGTACGTATAGCAACCAGGGTGCAAGAAAGAAAATACAGCCATGTACGTACATACGGGCGGGGTCTCGAACGCCTACTCGCACATACGTATGGCCAGGGCTCGCGTACATGGCTGGGTCGGAATGGAGAAACTAAGTTGTCGTCGTGTTCATGCGGAGCCAACCGGCTGGGTCAAAACGGAATGCGTCATCATGTTCATCGGGAGGGCTTGGACGGAACAACCAATGGAAACGAGGCCTGGCGTACCGCAGAACGAAGGAAACGGCCTTGTGTTCGACAGGCCACGGTCGAAACGGGATCCTATTCATCGGGAGGGGTCTGGCGGACAGCAAAACGGAGGAAACGGATTTCTGTTGGACCTTCTACGATCGAAACGGGGTCCTGTTAATCAAGAGGGGTGTGGCGTACCGCAAAACGGAGGAAACAGACTTGTGTTGGAGCGCTACGGTCGAAACAGGGGTCCTGTTCATCAGGAGGGGTGTGGCGTGCCGAAAAACGGGACTCCACAGGATACTGTTCATCTCCACTGTCGACCTCCTCTAGCCTCCACAGGCTACTGTTCATCCACCATCGACCTCCTCCAGCCTCCACCTGCGAATGTTCATCCATGGGCTCTTGTTCATATAACCTCCACCGCGTGCTCCTCCACCGGCTACTGTTCAAGCAGCCCTCTCCACGGGGTTCTGTTCAACCACCCCTCCACGGGCTACTGTTCATCCAGCCCTCCACCGTCTACTGTTCAACCAGCCCTCCACCGGCTACTGTTCGACCTTCCCTCCATGGGGTCCTATTCATCCATGCCCAACTGGCTCGACCGATCGGGGTCCTATTCATCCAGCGGCAACACCACGGGGTCCTTTTCATCCAACTCCCACCGGGAACTGTTCATCCAACCCCCCAGCAACGCTCACTTTTCATCCATAGGCAGCATCGATCGGCTTCAGTTAGCAGCCATAGCGAAGGAATCGCTCGATCGCTCGGGTTCAGTAATGCGTAGCCTGTAATGCAATCGCTGGGGTTCAGTTAGGTGACACCGCGCTCGGGTTCAGTTAGAGCCCAACGCCTCGCACCCATGCGCGTACGGTACGAGAGAAACACGCATCGCTCGACCCCGACCACCCACCTTAACCAGGAACTCCCCGATATTTTCCTCGCCCTCGCTTCTACCATGGTTTTTTCCGTCATGGACAACCCAAAGAATGTCGTGCAGTTGTGTCTCCGGCCTGCCCAGGACGAAAAGCCCATTATCTATCATGATTTTTTGTCATAGAAGTAGGAGCCCACCACATCTATGATGATACCGGGTTTTGTCACAATTATCGTCATAGAAGTGTCATAAGTATGACAATTTTTTTTGTTCGGCCCAAAATGTCATGGATGTGTCCTTCTTTGTAGTGTAACTACTCACAAATGATAAACAACTCAAGATCAGAGGGGTATTAAATAGCATAATGGATCTGAACATATAATCTTGCACCAAATAAACCATATAGTAATCAACTACAAGATGTAATCAACACTACTAGTCACCCACAAGCACTAATCTATAGTTTTGATACAAAGATTGAACACAAGAGATGAACTAAGGTTTGAGAGGAGTTGGTGTTGTGAAGATGTTGATGAAGATAGCCCTCCCCAAGATGGGAGAGTTGTTGGTGATGATGACGACGGTGATTTCCCCCTCTGGAAGGGAAGTTCCCCCAGCGGAATCACTCCACCGGAGGGCAAAAGTGCTCCTTCCCAAGTTCCGCCTCAAGGCGGCAGCGCTTCGTCCCGAATTTCCTCCTGTGATTTTTTCTAGGTCAAAATGACTTATATACAAGAAGATGGGCACTAGAGGTGGGCCGAGGAGGGCAGCACCCACCAGGGCGCACCTGGGCCTCCTGGCGCGCCCAGGTGGGTTGTGCCCACCTGGTGGCCTGGTACTTATTTGCTCCAATATTTATTAAATATTCCATAAAAATTCCTCAGGATGTTTCAGCTCATTTGGGGTTGTGCAGAACAGGTAGCTTGATGTAGCTTTTTTCAGGTCCAGATTTCCAGCTACCGGAATTCCCCCCCTTGGTGCATACCTTGCATATTTTGAGGGAAAAGGCATTAGAATTACTCCAAAAAGCATTATTATACAATAAAACGACATAAATAACAGTAGGAAAACATGATGCAAAATGGACGTATCACTTGCCAACAGGCTAAACCTGAGCGTGTGCCTTATCCAGGTCTACTCTAGCCCCTTCCAATTCCTTCCTTGACCTGGGAGATGGTTTCTATCTATTCTGTTGAAGGCTTCCCTTCTTCTGATCAGTGCAATTATTTATTAGTGATCATTGATAAGCTCTCCATGTATGGTCACTTCATTCATCTACACCATCCATTCTATGCTGAAACATTTGTTGATGCATTTCTGAATCTGGTCTACAAGCTGCATGGTATGCCCTTATCCATTGTTTCCGACCGTGGCCGGATCATTACAAGTAAATTCTGGAGTGAGCTATTCCAAAAGTCAGGTGTGTTACTCCGAATGATCTCTGCTCGACACCCCCAGTCTGATGGCCAAACTGAGCGCGTAAATCAACAATTGGAGCGCTTCTTGCGTTGTGTTGTTAGTGGACATCCATCCCGTTGGGAAAAATGGATTCCAATGTGTGAATACTGGTATAACAAAATTGGCACTCGGTTACTGGTAAAACACCATTTGATGTTATCTATGGTGACAGACCGCGACAATTTGGCATTACAGCTGATGACACGGTCCAATCTGCTGATCTACAGCAATGGTTTAGTGACCGCACAGTGGTGTCGGATTCAGTTCAGCAACATTAGTTCTGTGCTCAACAGCGGATGAAACATCAAGCTGATAAACATCGCTCTAAGCGCACATTTGAGGTGGGTGACAAAGTTTTCCTCAAACTTCAACCTTATCTTCAGTATTTAGTGCCCCCCCTAGCAAAACACAAGATGGTGTTCAAATTTTATGGCCCATTTGAAGTTCTGGAATGCATTGGGGAAGTTGCCTACCGCCTGGGTCTGCCTCCTACAAGAAAACTACATCTTATGTTCCATGTATTACTCTTATCAAACGAGTGCTCGAACTTGATACTCGAGTGCTTTCTCAGCTGCCTTCGCTTGATGATCGGTTCCAGATTCTAGAGTAGGTATTGCAGCAATGGGTGGTTCGTCGCAGTTCTGATTCAGTGGTTCAAGTCCCAATCAGATGGACTATGTCACCAGTGGACATGGCTACATGGGAGGAAAAATTACTTTGCAGCAAAAATTTCTCGGAGTGCTGGCTTGGGGTCAAGCCGAGTTTAAGCGAGGAGGGATTATCAGCGATCAGAACAAGCAGCACCAAGGAGTTCAAATCGAAGGCCAGCCCAAGAGGAAACCTCGCGTGCCCACTCAGCTTGCTGGGCCGGAATGGGCTTAGATCGTGCGTGTGTTTACTTATACCCGTCGCAAACATGAACAAGTTGGCGGCTGGCAAACGGATAGATAGTGGGTGGGGTGTGTGGTTTGTAAGCAGGACCTCCTCCTTCCTCCAACCTCTCTCATGTAATTCGAAATTCGCAATGAATCAAGCTTGATCCGAGTTCTAGCCCTCACAGGGAAGTCCAGAGCACAATCATTCTTCTCAACCAGAATCAAACATGTGGTGGAAATTCAGAGGTCATAGTGGCTTGCATCGCCGATTGGTGGAGGTTAAAGAGAAGGGAGAAAAATGTGAGAAGATCGCGTGCGAGGGCCGGGTGGTGCTCGATTCCATAGATTATGGTGCATTCCACCGAACAGTGACGCGTGCGCCGTGCCATCACGGCGCACCATGCCTCTAGACCAATGAAATGCCATAGGTGGCACGACGACCACATCTTCGCTGAAAATTGGTGGCATTCTGGTCGTCGTGTTGCTTTCCTTCCTCTCAAGTGGCACTAGTTCAGTGGCTGGGTGGCTGGGTGACCGGGTCGCCTACTTGTCTCTTCCTGTTATGAAGGCGGCCATCGCACGGTGGTCCTATTCAGTGCCTTAAGCGCCCGTTACACGCATTCCTGCTGACGGGCACATACCCTCTTGTCATGTTGGGTCAGCCTAGTTTTGACTTTCTTTCTCTTTTCCAAACTCTAAAAAGTGTGCGAGAGCTAGGTTTAGAACCGACGACCATCGAGTTTTGAGTATGGCGAGACAACTACTCGACCAATTCACTCGGTTTGAGTACATACATGTTTCTTGTCTTATCTTCTTCTTCTTTTCCTTTTTATTCCCTTTTTTCTTTCTTTTCCAAAGTCATGAAACTTGTTTTCTTCATGAATTTTTTCTTCAAAATAGACAAACTTTTTTCTCGGATTCGATGAACTTTTTCGCAAATTTGATGGAGTTTTTTGACAAATTCGATGAACGTTTTTTCAACTTTGGTGAACCTTTTTTCAAATTCGATGAACCATTTTAAAATTCGATGACATTTTTTAAAATTCAAAGAAACTTTTTTCAAATTCGATGAACCATTTTCAAATTCATTGAACTTTTTTCAAATTCAATGAAGTTTTTTGAAATTCGATAAACTTTTTTTCAAATTCAAAGAACACCTTTTCAAATTCAATAAACTTATATTCAAATTTGATGAAGTTTTTTCAAATTCAGTGAACTTATATTCAAATTCAATGAACTTTTTTCAAATTCATTGAACTTTCTTCAAATTTGATGAACTTTATTAAAAATTGATGAAGTTTTTTCAAATTCAATGAAATTATTTTCAAAATCGATGAATTTTTTTCAAAATCAATTAACTTATTTCAAATTCAAAGAGCTTATTTTTAATTTTGATGAACTTTTTTAAGATTCGATGATTTTATTTTTCCAAAATCGATGAACCTTTTCTAAAATCAATGAACTTGTTCCAAATTTGATGAACCTTTTTAACAGTCGATGAACTTTTTTCAAATTCGATGTCTTCTTTTAAAAAATGTATGAACTTTTTCCATTTTGGATGAACTTGTTTTGAAAATCGATGAACTTTTTTCAAATTCGATGAACCTTTTTCAAATTTAATGAACTTTTTCCTAAAATTTCTGAACTAGTTTGCATTTTGTGAACTATTTTTTAAAAATTGATGATTTTTTTAATTCCATGACCTGTTTTAAAAGTCTTTGAACAATTTTTATTTTAAGAAACTGGCCACATTTTTTCAGTGATCAAGTAACTGAACCTTCTTTTCAGACAGATCAAAAAATATTGAAAAACTACACTATGTGGCTGTGTTTTCTTGTTTTTAATTATATGTCTCACTCTAAGGTCTTTTCCCAGCTATAGTAGATAACTTATAAGCGTGAGGTATTTTAAAGAAAATTTGAAACACATTTTTTCGTCGAAATAGTCCAGTCGCCAAAGTTTAACGAAACGAAACAGTACAATCACTAAAAGATTCAATCAAGATAGTAAGTCGATAAACAAGGTGTTTTTCATGTTTCCAATCCAATGAGCTTTTTTCCATGAAAACATGATTTTCTCGAAACGAATCGAAAAAATCAAGGCAATGAAAGGAAACGAATATGTACGTAACAGTTTCTCTCTCAACGAATCTGAACAGCCAACGAATCAAAACAGCCAACGAAAACAACTAATGGGCTTCACGAATAAAGCCCAGTTGATAGTCTAGTGAGCGCCAGATCGAAGATTCGGTGCTGAAGGCGCCAAATAGGGGCTCCCCGCCGCACAACCAAGAATGCATGGGAGTTCTTATCGCAATGGTGCGTGCTTTGGGGCGAAGCTAACGCGGCAATATGGGCTTGAATTGATCGTGTTTGTGTTTTGATTTGTCTGCCATACCTATACCCTTTTGTTACTTGCATGAAAGGGGCTGGGGCCTGGGGTCTTAGCTTATGGCATATTTTTTTCATTCATCACTCATATTTGGTAAAGAAAGAACTAAGGAATGCAGAATTGTGATGCTTCTCAGTGTGGCACAACATTTTTATAAAGTATTTTGTGTGATGACAATGTGTTTGAATAGCTCTTTCACTTTTATCTTTTACTCGGGGACTAGTTTTGATTAAGTCTATTCGCACCAAAAGCTTTTACACCCGTTGAACTAAACACTTTTTTCACTATAATGGGAGTTGTTGCTCAAAAGTGAGACTGATTTTATTTTCATATGTCTGAACCTAAGTGGGACTTGTATTGCTTTTGTATCCTATTTTTGTACTGATGGTATAGTAATGTGAGGACTGAACTATTTTTCATACAACAAAGGTCTTTGAAAATATCGATGTTTCAGTACTATGGGGATGTAACATGAGTGGACTGTTGCTTCCTGGTTTTCTTGAACTGTTGTCTTATATCTATTGGAACTGAAGTCAATTCACATTGAAATTATTTACGACAAAATTGTTAATTGAGGTCTAGCCAGTTTTTAATTAAATAAGAAAATTAGTAGACTTAACAACAAATATTTCTGGAACTTCTCGGATTTATGTAGTTGAACTTCAAAGTAAAAAATAATTGTCTTTTTTAAATTATCCACATTTAACAGATAGCTTATTAAGGTCTCTCTTTTTAAAGTATCATTTTTGTAGCCTTTTTAAATTCCCTTGATCGTGTTGCAGAGCTAAATTTGTTTTATTTTATTTTAAAATTATTGCGTGTGAACATGTATTTGAACTTTCCAATATTTAGTTTTTGAAATTTTTTGTTCTAGTTTAGAATTTATTTTCATCGCTCTGGTTCCTTTAACGGGCCTTACGGTGTGACTGTAAATTGTAGGCGAGGTAGGCTTCCAACGCGCAGGCGTATTGGGCCCTTTTCGACCCAAATAGCCCATTCGCTTAGTTGTGCACTGGCGCCTACATGTGCGCTATGAGTTTAGTCCCACCTCGCTAGCCGAGGGGGCTCTCGGTCGGCTTATAAGCGCTCCTCTATATACTTACTTGAGCGCTTATATACGACGCTCGTTCTCTTTGTCATGACCTGTGGGCCATGGTGGGTTGGCCCCACACAGTGTGATTCGTGATGGATTCGCCAACTATTTGTTGTGGGCTTGAGTCCAAGTATCCTCCCGCATAGGGCCTGCCTGTCCCTTGGGCATTCAATCTTTTTTTAAACTAGTACTTCACTGGTCCATTAATGCTTTCTGATGCTTCTTAGCATTTTTGTTGTAGTGCTTATGGATTTTCTTGCCTGATAGAAGCATGATTTTATTAGTACTGAATGTTCTCCTCTAGTTGAACTGACATCTTTATACAGTGTTTTTGCCCCCTTTTGTTGTAATTATTTTCATTGTTCTCATGGCACTATTTAGTATGAAAGTACTTACGTACCAACTAAGTTGTACTGAGTGTTCTAGTGTACTAGTACTGTTTACCTTTATCCTGTCAGTGCTCAAGAAATGTGAAATGATGCTTCTTAGCCTTTTTGTTGTTGTACATTTTAAATTTCTAGCCTATTTAGAAGCATGATTTTATTAGTACTAGATGTTTTCCTCGGCTGAAATTCCTCCTTTAGTGTGATGTCACCTTCTTGTTGTGATTATTTTCAGTGTTCTTCTGGCACTTGTTAGTGTGATAGTACCTGCGTACACAACTTAGTTGTAGTAAGCGTCCAAGACTACTAGTATTGTTGTTCTTGGACTTTGTGGTTAGTTGCTCCATAACTAGTGCTGAAGAGAAGCCACAAAGTTTCATTCACAAGCTACTTCAACTTCACATGATGGATAAATAAAATAGCAAGCTAGCAAACTTGTTCTACCACATAAGCAAACTACATACATGACATAAGAAAACTTGTTCAACCTGACACAGATGACATAAGCAAACTGGTTTAACCTAACAAAAGTAAACTATGAACTTGAAACAAGAGAAAGGACAAGCACAAGAGCAAGCAACATGAGGGCCAAACTTTCATGTTTCCTCGTCCCTAAAATCCCTATCGAGCACACGGGTTCCCAAAATCATGTTCCTCCTCTTATGCCGTGTCCAGACCTTCTTTTATGTTGTCAATTTTCTTCCATGGCTCATAGATGGCGTACGCATCTATCACTGCGTACTTGATGAGCTCCTTTGGCAGTGGGCTGATCCCTCACTGTCCGTGTCAAGATCGACAGATCTCGGGTAGGGGCCCCCAAGTTGTAGATCTAGGACCGATGGTGTCGTGGTTTGGTCATGGCGCAGACCACCTTTTGTCAGGATAGGACTTACTAATTGTCTCCCTTTGAATTTGGCCGTTGTGGAATCGCTTCCTGCCTTCGTTTTGGGGGAAGAGGACCAGGACCACTATAAATATAGCATAGCCACCATCGTAGAGGGGGGATCGATTAACGAGGGGATCATTCAAACCATCCTCTCCCTCACCCGCACAAGAACACGCCTCCTGAGGTTGTTCTACCACTGCACTATTTCATCCTCAGGCTACCTCGAGGCCAATCCACCACAAAGCAGGAGTAGGGTATTACACCGCAAGGTGGCCCGAACCTGGGTAAATTGCCTTGTTCCATTTCCTTCCAACTCATCGAGCTAGGCCATGAGATTGACGAGTAGGCACACTGGGGAGAATGAGTTCTTCGCACGCACCCCAGAGTTTGAATCTAACTTGGGTCTGAAGAGCCCCGAATCCGACAATTGGCGCGCCAGGTAGGGGTGCGTCGAAGATTCACCTCTTCACCAGTTGTACCCCGCCTGTGCCGTTTGGCTCCCATGGCGGGCGCCGCTCCACCGACCGGACCAGAGACTATGTTTGGAGGCACCGTGGGTCTCTGGGCTTTCACCCCTCCCTTGCAGCGAGTGCAGTGGTCGCCCAAGTTCAGGCCGGAGCTGCCGCCTCGATACGACGGTGCGATGGACCCGACGGGGTTTCTCCAAGCATATGCAGATGCTGTTTGTGCGGCCGACGGAGACGACAAGGCCATGGACCTTACGAGCGTGCCGTGTGCTTGGCTCCTGGGCTTGCCGGAGTCTTCGGTGACCTCCTGGGAAGAGCTGCGCGGACTCTTCGTCACACATTTCGCGCCGCCAGCACCCCACGCCATCGTGGCCCTGCTCGGTGGCTCGTAGGCGCTGAACTCAGACCGCCACATCAAGCAGTTCTTTCATCTGTATGGGCTCCGCCCACGTGCAACGAGGAGCTCCTCCGGGTTGGGCGGCGCCAAAGGCCGACCTCACCTTCGACTCAAGGGACCACCCCACGACCACGGCTGGTGCCGACGCGCTTCCGATGCTCTGCACCCCCACCATATGTAATGTAGCGGTCACTAGGACCCTCATCGACAGCGGCACTGGCCTAAACATGCTCTCTGTGGAACCATTCGGCCTGCTTCATGTGGCCCATGGCCGGCTCCGCCCTACCAAGCCTTTCTCGGGGGCGTTGACGGCTACCTGGCCCCTAGGGCAGCTCCGCCTCCCCGTCACCTTCAGCACACACGACAACTATCGCATCGAGCTTATCGACTTTGACATCACCTGCATCAACCTCCCGTACAATGCCATCCTCGGGTACCCGGCCTTGGCCAAGTTCATGGCGGCAACCCACCCCGCTTACAACCTCATGAAGATGCTGGGAAGCAGTGGCGTCCTCACCATGGCGGGGGATGCCAAGGATGCGCTCTCGGCCATGAGGCTCACTTTCAGTGCCACAACAGCCACGCGGACAAGCAAGGAGGGAGCTCCAGAGGCCCCAGGGGCTGCACCAGCAAAGAAGAAGCAGTTGTTCTCTCAAGACCGGGCCGAGACGAAGCAGGTGCTGGTCAATGAAGACAGGGCATCGGGCTCCACCTTCACCATAGGCGCCGGCCTCCCGCCAGACTAAGAAGAGGCGCTGGTCAGCTTCCTATGCGTGAACCAGGATGTGTTTGCATGGGAGGCGATGAACCTGTTCAGGGTACCGCGTGGAGTAATCGAGCACCACTTGATGGTGTGCCCCAACACACGACCAATGAAGTAGAAGGCGCGGTGGCAAGCCCTGGAGAAGCAGTCCTTCATCACCCAAGAGACCCACAAGCTGATGGAGGCCGGCGTCATTCGAGAAGTGCAGCACCCGGGCAGCCTCGCGAACCTAGTCATCGTCCCCAAGAAGGGCAGGAAGGAGAGCATGTCCGTCGATTTCTTTGACCTCAACAAGGCATGTCCTCAAGACCCTTTCCCTCTTCCGCGCATTAACCAGATCGTCGACTCCACTGCCGAGTGCGATTTACTGTGCTTCCTGGACACCTTCTCGGGCTATCACCAAATCAAGATGGCGGTGCAAGATATTGAGAAAACAGCCTTTCGAACCCCGTGCGGGGTGTACTGCTACACCTGCATGCCCTTTGGGCTGCGCAATGCAGGGGCAACCTTCCAACTGTTGATGCATATCGCTTTGGGCAGCAACTCGGGAGGAACGCTGAGGCGTACGTCGATGACATAGTGGTGAAATCCCGAGAAGCAAGAACTCTTATCGAAGATCTGGAGGAGACGTTTGCCAGCCTGCGCCAAGTGAACTTACGGTCGAACCCAGAAAAATGTGTGTTTGGCATTCCATTAGGCAAACTGTTGGGTTTCCTGGTGTCTCACAGAGGGATCGAGGCCAACCCGGAGAAGGTCAAGGCCATAGAAAGAATGAGTCCGCCGTAAACCCTCAAGGAAATGCGGAAGCTGGCGGCCTGCGTACCTTGCTCGGGAGTTTCATCTCCAAGCTAGGGGAGCGTGCACTCCCCTTCTTCAAGCTGATGAAAAGGAAAGGCCCATTCGAGTTGACTCCAGAGGCCGACGCAGCCTCTCAAGACCTCAAGAAGTACCTCACCAGTCCACCGGTGATGGTAGCACCACGCCCCCTTGAACCATTGGTGCTCTACCTGGCAGCCACTCCCCACTCCGCCAGCGCGGCGCTGGTAGCGGTTAGGGAGGAGCGCCCGACCAAGGGCTCACGCAGAAGCACCTCGCGCTCAATTGAGGCACCGCGATCTCAGGACGGCGTTGCTGAGTCCTCGGCTGCCCCACCAGACAACGACATTCCTAAGGCGCTAGCCAATCCTCCAGACAGCGAGACACATGAGGACGGTGTTCTTGGGGCCACGGCTGCCTCGATAGATGACAAGGCCCCTAAGGACCCTCAGCCCCAAGAGGTGCAGGGCTCCGCCAATGCCCTCACCCTCATCGAGCACCCGATGTACTTCGGCAGCACGGTGCTACGTGATGCGTGGGCGCGGTATCCCATGCCACGAAAGCTCTTACTCGCACTCCTCATCGCCTCACGGAAGTTGCGCCACAACTTCCAAGGCCACCCCATCAAGGATGTCCTAGCTTACACCCTGGAGAGGGTTCTCCAGAGCCCTAACGTCGCGGGGAGGGTTGCCGAATGGAACATTGAACTTCAGGTATTCTAGTTGGAGTTTAGTACCACTAGAATCATCAAGGGTGCAGCCCTCGCCGACTTCGTGGCGAAATGGACTGACCTTCCCGACCGAGAAGTGGGCGAGGACTGCTCCCTCTCACTTGGAAGCAAAGCAACAGATGGTTGGGTCATGTACTTCGACGGTGCATTCGCGCGCCAGGGCACGGCGGCAGGAATCGTGCTCATGTCACCCACCCAGGACAAGCTCTACTACGTCGTCCAGCTCTACTTCCAGCAAGGCGAAAAGGTCTCCAACAACATCGTGGAATACGAAGGCCTGATCGCCTGCCTCAAGGCTATGGCGGCTTTGGGGGTGAGGCGCCTCACCATCAGGGGTGACTCCCAGCTCCTTGTCTACTTCTCTAACAAAGCATACAAGCCGAAGGACGAGCACATGGAGGTATACCTCGAGGGGGTACGCAAAATTGAGAAACGATTCTTGGGCCTGGAATTGCAGCACGTGCCACCCGACACGAACAAGAAGGCGGACGACATCGCCAAGAGGGCGTCTTGGCATCCACCTCAGGAGCCTAGCATCTTTGAGGAGTGGCTCTTCAAGCCGTCAGGAGCCCCCCCCCCCCCCCCGCTGCGGGACCAGAATCGCCTCAGGAGGAGCTCCCTCCAACACCCCTCTCATGCACCCCAGCCTACGGCCTGACCTCGGGAGCCCGCTTGCTCCTCACACTTGAGACTTATGAGGG
Organism: Triticum aestivum; assembly: GCF_018294505.1. Taxonomy (NCBI): domain Eukaryota; kingdom Viridiplantae; phylum Streptophyta; class Magnoliopsida; order Poales; family Poaceae; genus Triticum; species Triticum aestivum. The sequence continues at coordinate 481,812,277 of NC_057801.1, read as the reverse complement.
GTGCTGTACCGAGGAATTCAAGGCATACCCGCTCCAAGGCACCTCGCGAGGGAAGGAAGAAGGTGCAGACCGTGTGGCCCACCAGGCCATTGCGTACTACATCCAGGACAGTGAGCTCTACCAGAAATGGCCGAACGATGTTTCTCTACGATGCATCTCCCGGGAGCAGGAATGCGAGCTGTTGGCCGACATACATGGTGGGGACTACGGGCATCACTCTTCATCACGCACCCTCGTGGGCAAGGCGTTCCGCAGCTGATTCTACTGGCCCACGACGCTCAATGATGCCACCGAGCAGGTAAGATCCTGTGGTGCCTGTCAGTTCCATGCCAAGCAGATCCACCAGCCCGCTCAGGGCCTCTAGACCATCCCGCTCTCACGACCATTCGCAGTTTGGGGGCTGGACATCCTGGGCCCGTTCGGTCGAGCACCCGGGTGCTACCGCTACCTATACGTCGCCATCGACAAGTTCACCAAGTGGGCCGAGGTAGAGGCGTCCGCACCATCCCGGTCGGCTCGGCCGTCAAGTCCATCAAGGGCCTCGTGAGCCGCTTCAGGGTCCCCAATCGCATCATCACCGACAATGGCTCGCAGTTCACCAGCAACCTTTTGAAAACGTATTGTGCTAACCTTGGAACATGGATATGCTACGCTTCGGTTGCATACCCTCGGAGCAACGGCTAGGCTGAGCGCGCCAATGCAGGGGTCCCGAGGGGCCTCAAAGCAAGGACCTTCAAGAAGAAGCTCGAGGCCTGCGGTAGGGGCCGTCTCGACGAGCTCCAATCCGTGCTGTGGTCCACCAGCACAATCGCGACCAAGCCGACGGGCGAGACTCCATTCTTCCTCGTCTATGGAGCTGAAGCGGTTCCTCACGAGGTCAGGCATATCTTCGCGCGGGTCTTGGCATTTGACGAGGCACGCCAGGACGCCTCGCGGGGGATGGACCTAGTGCTGGGGAAGGAACGCCGCCGCCAGGCCTCGCTCCGAGCAGCGAGGTAGCAGCACGCACTGTGGTGGTACCACTGACGCAGCGTCTGCTCCACGACGCTCGAGGTGGTTGACCTCGTCCTGAGGTGGGTGCCCTCTAGGGAAGGGCTGCATAAGCTCTCGCCCATGTGTGAGGGCCCCGTTCAGGATTGCCCATGTCTCCAGGCCTTGCGTCGCGCTCTTGGAGACACAGGACGGGATCGCCATCCAGAACGCCTGGAATATCCAGCACCACCAGAAGTTCTACCCATGAAGCAAGGCCCCACGCCTGTGAAGGTCTCCGCGTGTGACACTCTCACATAATAATGAGTTGAGGCTATACATGCCCCGGAGTCTCTTGAGCACCGCCCCCGGGCCTCATGGGGGCTCCCACCCACATTCTAGTGGAGGCCCCATGCTCCGCGCTAGTGGGAAGAGAAGAAGACTAGTGTAGGTGCCAAACGCGACTGTTCTTTGCTTACTTTCTTTAGCTGGTTTTCAACTTCTTGAATGAATGTGGAGCTTTCGCGTTTTTCGTTCGCCAGAGTTGGAATTTTCTCTCTTATTCGTTCGCCTTTCCAAACTTGTCTTGGGAAGAGAGGCAGTTGCACGTCGCTCCACCTCGCGCATCCCACGCGCAGGGGCTAGGTAGGTGTGTACGCTTGGGCTCGCCTATATCCACACCTCACCTAAGCCTTGTTGCCTTAGAGCTTAGGCGTCTTTAATCCTCGTGAGACACTCTCGAACAAGCTCATTGGCATAAGCTCCCTCTTAAGTCCGTTCCTCCGGGCTTCGCGACGGGGTGTACCAGCCACAACCAACCCACACTTGGGGCTTGTGCTAGGTAGGACGGGACACCTCTTGAGGCCTTTTAAAAATTTGCATCTACACAACGTCTCTTGAGGCTCGACGGCTCTTGAGTCGTCAAGAAGGAAGCTTTGGAAGATGCCCCTGGAAAGGCACGCCCTCACGACAAGGGAGAATACCATAAGCACACTGAGCTAACTTACCCTAATCGCACCTAGTAGAAACACGGGTATCACAACATGATATGAAAATAACAAGCATAGCGGAGCAAGCGCCATGGTTCATTACATGCCCCAGCAGGACCCTCTACTTTTTTCAAATGTAGGAAAAGGAAAAACAAAGGCAGGCAGCACGACTGCAGCAGCTCCTGAGGCTAGGCTCCAGCGGTGCCCGAGCTCAGCCAGAGTCTTCCTCCTACTTCAGCGGGGCACGACGGCGAGGCAGCTCGTTGCTTTCCCCGATCCGAGCCCGACGGCATGGTGGTTCGTCGTAGCTGCCATCACTGGTACACTCACCGGAAGAGGAGTCGCAGCTGCTGGAAGTGGCGCGGCCGTCGCCAAGGGCAAGCTCACCTTCGTCGTCGTCGCTGCCATCACCAAGGGCGAGCTCGTCGTGGTCGCTGCCATCCTCCGGGCAGCACCCCATGCGACGACTGTCTTCCCCAAACACCCTCACGTAGTGGGTCACGAGGCCGTTATACCTGAAATGAAGGGTGTACCTCCCACTCAGACCTCGCACGGGGGCGAATGGCTGCCCACCGCAGGTCAAGGACACGTTGCCCGCGGCAGTGACTTCGACCCCTACCCATGAAGCCCTGCTGCAGCAGCCGTCAGCTTGCAGCCAGTGGCCATCAAGCCCCGTGGTCGGTAGCGCACCGGCGAAGAAGCACGGGAGCGGGATCCATATCCTAGCGGGCCTCTCCGACCACATGACGAACTCCGGGAACACGTCCGCCGAGTGGGGCATGGCCGAGGAGGCCAGGCGACCACAACGCGCCTCCCCCAATCTCAGGGGCTGCCTAGTCCTTGGCAGCTCCCACCGCGAGAGGAAGTGCCTCCGCGGCTACCCGAGGTGACGCGTGCCCTCTAAGAGGTGTGCCCGTGCCCCTGAGGGGCCACCACCGGGATCGTAGCATACTTGTGGGGGCATCCGCGGCCTCTCTTCGGAGGCGGCGAACCCGACCCCTCCTCGGGAGCCATCCCCTTTTATGTGGCGGAGAACCTCCTCGTTGGCGCCATGTATGCTACAGCAAGACGGCGTGACAAGAAAGAGGAAGGAAGAGTGGGCAGCAAGAAGATGGAGATGAGCAAGGGGGCTCTGCGCCTCCCCTCATTTATAGCTAGGGGAGGCCAACCGCCGGCCTCCATGATCCCCGGTAATGATGATCTTTCTGCATGCAACAGGATCTAGTTAAGTCGAGCGGTTGTCAAGGCTACGTGGGGAAGCGGACACGCACACGTCCCATCAAGCGCCATGCGTGATAGAGGCCGCAGGCGGTTGGGGCCCGCGGCGCTCCACCCTTGCCTCTTGGCTTCGCCTCGAAGCCAAGTCCGAGCACACCTTGGGCCCAGGGGCTACCATCGGTGTTCTGGGAACGGGGGTACCCAGACTTGCTTGCCTGCGGCCCACGACGTGGCTCCATCGACGGCCTGGTACGTCCCACCTTCAGCATCAACAACAAAAGACCCTCGCAAGACGGATGACGCCAAGACCTCCAGAAGGAGCGGCCTCCTTAGGCTGGCTCCTGAGGAGCGGAGATTTCTATGCGAGCCCTCACATGTAAGGCTCGAATGACGGAAGCCATGACGACCAAGGCCAGGTGGGTGCTAGCGGGCGCAGTACAAGAGTTTCCTCTTTGGTGCTAAAGAGGCACGCGCAAGCGTGGAGTCCTAAGGAATCAGCCAAAGGTTTCCATTTCCATGCAGCATGACCAAGACCGCCAGGACGGCATGACGGAGGTCATCGCTAGGCCCACGACGGCATCACGACCAGAAGCTTTGCAGGCGCAGACCACCTTTTGTCAGGATAAGATGTACTAGTTTTCTCCCTTCAAATTTGGCCGTTGTGGGATCCCTTCCTGCCTTCGTTTTGGGGGAAGAGGACCAAGGCCACTATAAATATAGCATAGCCACCACCGTAGAGGGGAATCGATTAACGAGGGGATCATTCAGACCATCCTCTCCCTCACAAGCACAAGAACACGCCTCCTGTGGTTGTTCTACCACTGTACTAGTTCATCCTCAGCCCACCTCGAGGCCAATCCATCACAAAGTAGGAGTAGGGTATTACACCGCAAGGTGGTCTGAACCTGGGTAAATTGCCTTGTTCCATTTCCTTCCAGTTCATCGAGCTACGCCATGAGATCGACTAGTAGGCGGACTGGGGAGGTTGAGTACTTCGCACGCACCCCAGAGTTCGAATCTATCTTGGCTCTGCGGAGCCCTGAATCCGACACACACCACGGGGTTATATCCCCAACATTAGGCCCCAGATTGATTTGAACTTGTTCATGTCGATCTACATCCTCTAGTTGGTGAATCTTCTTCAATTCTTCTAAGCTTGACCTTGGACAGACCTTCATGACCCGCCACAAGAAAAGATGACATCATGTTATTAAGTTAAAAAAACTTCAAGATGTCACAATGGATCTTTGCATTAACCAGCCATTCCGAAAACCGAGGCGCTCCCTTTGTTATGATAATTATGAGGCCTCCTCGATCTTCGGGCCTGCCTCTTCACTTTTCACTTTTTCCTTATAAATAAGGACACATTGCCTGCCTTTTCACTTTTTACCCCCGTCTCCTCCTCTTCTTCTTCCTCGTGCCATTCATCGCGACCGGAGCTCCGCTGCCCCAGTCGAGCTTCACTAGCAGCTCCATCCAGGCCGCTGCATCAACCTGTTGGAACCAGAAATACACGCTGCTCCTCCACTCTTCATCAGCACTATCTGGTACCCTTCTTTCTCCCTTCTCAGATCCACATTAGGGTACCTGAGTTCATATATTTCATCGTTGTTTATCCAAGTTCATCCATACTCTGTCTAGAGGTCGTATTTCAATCCAAAAATAGGGTAGGACTAGGGCGGAAACAGTTTTAGCCCCTATGTGCATATTAGATAGATCCCTTCTCTTTCAGAATCCACACACAACTATTCATTCCTCCACTGCTGCACTTTAGGTTTAGTAATTTATTCACCTTTTCCGAACTGATGTAGATCCATAACTATAACTGCAATCTATAAAACTTGTTTGCCCCATACTTAGCAAAATTTCAACAACTTTTGGGTTTGTAGATAATTAACCTGCCCTTCCTTGTTCGGGCGGCTTAATAATGACCTTGTAACCTGGCAATAGGTCCAGAAACTATTTATTTCATTTAACTTGCCCACATGTTGCTGGCTCATAGTCTTAAAAACTCAACCCACCATAGTATTATCGCTTGATAATTATTGCATCCATGGCTAGGGCGATTCATAATTTCTTTATGGTTTACTGTACCTGTAGTCTTTTAGCTCATTATTGCAGAAGCATCATATAATCACTTCGGCGGCTCGCCATTGCAATTTTAATCCGCCGTACTCTTACTTCTATGTCGCAGTCTTTTGACCCGCCAATCATGACTAAGACCCCCACTTCTTGCGATTGGTTTGCTTCTAGAGTCTCCGAGCTCTCACTAAATGAGTATGTGGACATTGGAGTCTTGTCAGCCAAGGATGTCATCCACTGATGGGTTCCAGGTGTTGAGACTACCTCTCAACCAAAAGAGGGTGAACTTGTCATTTTTTGTGGATCACCTTCTCCATGGTTTTTCACCGCCCGAGTCAAAGTTCTTCCGAGATGCTCTGCACTTTTACAACCTTCACCCCAAAGACAGTGGACCCAATTTTGTCTCAAATAAATGCCACTTTAAAGTGTTCTACGAAGTGTATCTTCAAGAGGAGCCCACTGTTGACCTATTTCGAGATTACTTTTACATCTACCGCAGACTGAGATGTTAGATGGGCCCAGTCTTGAGCTCGGAGGTGTTTCTATTCAGAGGCGGAGGGATGTAACCTTTCCCTCTGCCGCACTACCTAGCCATCCCAAGGACTGGAACTATACTTGGTTCTATTGCAGAGACACATCCCCAGCAAGAGAACCCCCTGCCGGGTTACCGCCCTGAAAGGATCAAGAAGAGGTGTCTAGGGGGTGATTAGACCCTCAACAAGTAAAGGTGGCAGTTTTTAAGTTTTTCAAGTTGAGGTTGACAATTAGCACAATTTCAAGCTATCCAATACAATTCAAGCAAGCATGCAAAGAGTATATGATCAACGGAAAGTAAAGCATGCAACTTGCAAGAAAGTAAAGGGATAGGATTGGAGTGTGCAAACGCAATTTGAGACATGGAGATTTTTGCGGTGGTTCCGATAGGTGGTGCTATCGTACATCCATGTTGGTGGAGACTTCAACCCAAGAAGTGTAACGGTTGCGCGGGTCCATGGAGGGCTCCACCCACGAAGGGTCCACGAAGAAGGAACCTTGTCTATCCCACCATGGCCATCGCCCACGAAGGACTTGCCTCACTTGGGTAGATCTTCATGAAGTAGGCGATCTCCTTGCCCTTACAAATTCCTTGGTTTAACTCCACAGTCTTGATGGAGGCTCCCAAGTGACACCTAACCAATCTAGGAGACACAACTCTCCAAAAGGTAATAGATGGTTTGTTGATGATGAACTCCTCGCTCTTGTGCTTGAAATGATAGTCTCCCCAACACTCAACTCTCTCTCACAGATTTGGCTATGGTGGAAAGATGATTTGAGTGGAAAGCAACTTGGGGAAAGCTAGAGATCAAGATTCTTGTGGTTGGAATGGAATGTCTTGGTCTCCACACATGTGGTTGGAATGGAAGGCTAGAGATCAAGATTCTTGTGATTCAGGTCAAAATGTGAACGTTAGAGTTTTCGGTGGGACCCATAAGGTCAACTCGATGGGACCGATGTGCAGGGGATAGGGTAAAACCTCAACTTGGTTTGACCGATTAAGCAACCTCGATGGGACCTATTTCAGTAATAAGCAAACTAAGTATTGGTCAAGCAAACTCAGTGGGACCGACTAAACAAACTCGATGGGACCGAATTTGTTGTAACAGGTCACAGAGAATTTGCAAGCCCATCTTGGTGAGACCGAGATCCCATCGGTGAGACCGATTTGATTAGGGTTTGGCAGTGGATATGTCAAATGAACTCGGTGGCGCCGGAAAGATCAAATCGGTGGGACCAAGTTTGACTTTTAGGTTTAGGACATATGTGGAAATGAGAAAGCGGTTGAGGGGGATTTGGAGCATATCACTAAGCACTTTGAGGAAGCAAGCCATTGAGCAACACCTCACCCCCTTTTAATAGTATTGGATTTCCTATGGACTCAATGTGATCTTGGATCATTAGAATGAAAATATACAGTCTTGAGCTTTTGCCAATGCTTGTCCTTAGCATCTTGAAGGGGTTCCACATCCTCTTGCCCGTGCCACTCCAACGTTGAACTTATATGAAATGTACTAGGTAGAAACATTAGTCCAACAAGAGGTATGTTGACATTAATTACCAAAATCACCCAAGGAGCACTTGTTCTTTCAATCTCCCCCCTTTTGGTAATTGATGACAACATACATCAAAGCTTTAGATAAAGATATGAAGAAAGTAGCAAGTCAAGCTTTGGAAGGACATGCAACATGCATTATCTCCCCCTACATGTATGCAATCATGTGATGATAGATCATAAGAGTTTGAGAATGCATAAACATGACAGAGCAAGCAATGAGTTACATGTGTCTTGGCTATATGCATCAGAGCAAATGATGTAGATGCTGGAAATATACCTTCATGTTCATGAATTTCTCTTGCAAACAATATATACCACAACAAGAGATCTTCATGCACACGAGTGTGATGCATATACTTACCTTGTTGTCTTGAAATAGCTTTGAAAGATATGTACCTGGGTAAAAAGGTTAGATAACACAAGAACATCGACTAGACAGAGCAAGAACGGGAGACCACAAGAATACCAAGACTGGGATGACTTGTAGAGAATTAGCACTAGGTACTCTATTTGGTTTCATACATGTCCCCAAGAATAAAGATATGAAATGAATTCGAAGGATTTTCTTTCCTTAGGATAGAGCTATCTCCCGCTGAATTTAATATATGGTAATGGGAGAAGATAGGGAAAGAAAATCAGAGCAAACAGGAAAATAACCAGAGCAAGATAGAATCATAACATATACTATCATGTCTTTCCCCTCTTGAAGACATAAGACAAATTTCCTCTTAAGAATAAGAAGCATCAGGAGAAGCTTTAGGATTGCATTCTCTCTTATGTGATAAGCTTTGATGTGCTCTCCCTCCCCCTTTGACATCAATTTCCAAGAAGGGACTTCTGGAGCATGAGTCAAGTAGGTTTGGTCCTTGAGTCACATTACAAAGCAACATGTACTATAGGATGCTGGTAGAGGACAAGTGTCAATGAGTGGAGCAGGGACAAATATGCAGGATGCAAGTGACACGATCTTTCAGTATTGAAATCGGTAGGACCGAGATGTTATTTTCGGTGGCACCGAGATGGTTTGGTTTAGCCGAAGTGAACAAGTCGGTGAGGCTGAGTTCAATCCAGAGAGAAAAACACTTGTCACCTCAGATCACTTAGGTAATAAAGATCTCACAAGGATATGCAAGGATTTAGCTGAAGGATTTGAAATGAATTGGATGCAGGGAATGCAGAAAAGAAAAGAAAAGAAAAGAAATCTAGATGACGTTTTTTTGAAAGGGGAACAAGCATGCAAGAGACAAATGCAAGAGCATAAAGAAACAACAGAGAACTTCATCTAGAATTGGTCGGCGACAAAGTCACCCATGTTACAGTATATTGACTTAGGAGTCAAGTCAGGACACTTGATCATAGTACATACTCATCGTTTAAGCTGAAAATGGGGTTGCCATTTTTCGTTTAAGCATTTTGATGTATTCACATCTTGTTGAGTTCCTTTGACCCATGTCTTGGTGTAAAGCTCCTCTAAGATGGAATGACATACCTTGGGTGGTGGTGTTGATCTTGATCATGTAGTGAACCTATGTAGGATGTTCAAGGTTGATGTAGTTAATCAAGAGTTGGGAGCACCACTTGTAGTTGAAGTTCATCTTCCTACATGGGTTAGTCTCGCAAGGAAAAGCACTTGTGTATCCAAAATGACAATCATGAAATTTGATATAAAGAAATTTTCAAAGGATATATTGAATGGATTTATGCTTCCTTGTCTTCATCCACCATTATGTAGAGACTTAGAGATGTAGAGATTGCTTAGAATGTGATTGAGTTGCAATCTCATAGAGTTGGGCTTATCCAAGTACCTACAAGAGTTAGATAACATGCAAGAGTACAAGTATATCCAAGACATATGATAATCATAAGAGAAATATCAAGGCTTAGTCATGGTAAGGCTCATGCCTTGCATGCATCCACATGGAGTTTCTACTCCAAATTTGAGGCATCAATGACGTTCAATTCACCTGTAAACCTGCAAAACACTTTCTCATCAAGTGGTTTGGTGAATCTATCCGCCAATTGCTTATCGGTACGAACATGCTTAAGTTTGATGTCTCCCTGAGCAACATGATCTTGAATGAAATGATAACGAACTTCAACATGCTTAGTTCGAGAATGTTGCACGGGATTATGAGCAATCTTATTAGCACTCTCATTTTCAAAAAGCAATGGTACATGTTTCACATATATTGCATAATATTTAAGAGTTTGGGTCATCCAAAGTAATTGAGCACAACATGAATCGGCGGCAATGTATTTCGCTTCAACGGTGGATAAGGATACCGAGTTTTGTTTCTTGGAGGACCAAGACAGAAGAGATCTACCAAGAAATTGACAAGTACCTGAAGTGGACTTTCTATCAACCTTGTCACCGACATAGTCTGAACCAGAGTAGCCAACAAGATTGAAAGAAGACCTCTTAGGGTAACAAATGCGAAAATTTGGTGTATGTAGTAAGTATCTCACTATACTTTTCATAGCCTTAAGATGACATTCTTTGGGGTCCGCTTGATAGCATGCACACATGCACACACTTAGCATGATATCAGGACGGGAGGCACATAGATTTAATAATGAACCAATCATAGAGCGGCAAACCTTTTGGTCAACCGGTTCGCCATCCGTTGTCAAGTCAAGATGTCCACTAGTAGGCATGGGGGTATTCATACCTTTGCATTCTTGCATGTCCTTGGTATACTTTGTTTGAGAGATAAAGGTTCCCTCCTTAGTTTCCTTGATTTGCAAACCAAGAAAGAACCTGAGTTCACTCATCATAGACATCTCAAACTTCTCCGACATAAGCTTTCCAAACTTTTCACTAAAATGAGGGTTAGTTGAACCAAATATGATATCATCAACATAAATTTGGCACACAAATAATTCTCCATTAACCCATTTAGTAAAGAGTGTAGAATCAATTTTACTAATTTCAAACCCTTTTTCAAGAAGATATTTAGTCAAGCATTTATACCAAGCTCTAGGAGCTTGTTTAAGACCATAAAGAGCTTTGTGGAGTTTGTAAACATGGTCGGGTTTCTTAGGATTAACAAAGCCGGGAGGTTGTTTAACATAAACTTCCTCCTCAATTTCACCATTAAGAAAAGAACTTTTGATGTCCATTTGATATAAGGTAATGTCATGATGATTGGCATAAGCAAGTAAGATGTGAATGGACTCAAGTCTAGCAACGGGGGCATAAGTCTCACCATAGTCCATAACTTCGACTTGAGTGTAGCCTTGGGCAACGAGACGAGCCTTGTTGCATATAACTTGTCCATCTTCATCTTGGTTGTTCCTAAACACCCAATTGGTTCTAATGACATCATGCTTCTCGTCGGGCTTTTCAACCAACGTCGACACTTGGTTCCTCTCAAAGTTGTGTAGCTCTTCATGCATGGTATTTATCCAATACAGATCTTCTAATGCTTCTTCAACCTTCATATGTTCAAAGCTAGAAATGAATGAGTAATGTTCACAAAAGTTAGCCAAATGAGATTCAGAGCGAGTAATTCTCCCAGTTTGAATGTCATCAAAGATTTGTTCAAAGGGATGATATCCTGATACTCTTGCTCGAACTCGTGAGAGCTTTTGTTTGGGTCGGGTGGAACATCCTCTTCATTGTATTGTTCTTCCTCTTATCTTTCTTCGTTGTTGTTGGCATTGTTGTTCTCCCGTGGAGGTGGAGAAGGAGATCGTCGAGGTTCATCTTGTTGTACATCCTCATTTTCATCGTCTTGATGTGTCCCACTCGTGGATGCCTCCAAGTGAACTTGTGGTTCACCTTGGCGTGAAGTTGAGGCTTCCACTTGGACGGACACGGTACTCTCCTTCACCTCCGTTGGGCGAATCTTGCCAATAGATAAGTCTTGGATTGCTTCCGAAGGATCTTTGTCACCTACATCAATTGGCAATTTCTCTAATTGCGAGCCGTTAGATTCATCAAACTTCACATTTACCGTCTCTTCAACCTTTCGGGTGAAGTTGTTGTAGACACAGTAAGTGTGAGAGTTTGAGCCATAACCGAGTAGGAAACCTTCATGAGATTTAGGAGCAAATTTAGAACGAAGATGCTTATCAAGAATGTAGCACTTTGAGCCGAATACCGGAAAGTATCCAACTTGGGGTTTGTTACCGGTGAGAAGCTCATATTCCGTCTTGCTGAGTAGCTTGTGAATATATAGACGATTCGTTGCATGACAAGCTGTCTCAACCGCTTCCACCCAAAAGTGTTTTGGTGTCTTGTACTCATCAAGCATCGTTCTTGCCATTTTGATGAGCGTCCGATTCTTCCTCTCAACAACTCCATTTTGTTGAGGTGTGTACGTATCCGAGAACTCATGTGAAAGGTGTCCACATTGGCGTTCTTGAACTCCGTTCTATTGTCGCTGCAAACCTTCTTGATCTTCACTTCAAATTGATTTTGGGCCTTCCTAGTGAAGTTTTTGAAGATCTTTTGGACCTGCAATTTATCATCTAGAAAGAACACCCACGTAAATCTTGAAAAATCATCAACAATGACTAGTCCAAACGAGTTACCACCGAGACACTTGTAGGCGTTGGGACCGAAAAGGCCCATATGAAGCAGCTCGAGAGGTCTCCTCGTGGTCATGATGTTCTTCACGGGGTGGCTTCCTCCAACCTGTTTTCCTGCTTCGCAAGCGCTGCAAATCTATCCTTGTCAAATATGACATCTTTAACACCAAGGATATGATCACCTTTAATAAGCTTGTCAAGGTTCATGCCCACATGACCTAACCATCTATGCCACAACCATCCTTTAGAATATTTAGCAATTAAGCAAGTTATAGGTCAGCCTTTTAGTGAAATCAACAATGTATAGATCACCTCTACGTATGCCGGTAAAGACCACTTTATGATTATCTCTTCAAAACACTTGGCAATCTACTTTAGTAAATAGGACAATGAATCCAAAGTCAGCTAGTCTAGATACAAAAAGTAGATTATAGCCAAGAGATTCAACGAGCATAACATTTTCTATGGAGCTGTCATGTGAGATGGCCATCTTACCGTGGCCAACCACCTTACCCTTTGAGTTATCACCGAAAGTGACATACTTTCGAGGGTCATCATTTTCAGCAAGCTCACGAAACATATCTTTGTCTCCGGTCATGTGATCGGTACATCCAGTATCAAAGACCCATTCCTTTCCTCCATCCATATAGCCGCGAAGGTTAGTCATAAGATCAAAGTGTCTCATGGACTCTTAAATATCAAGATCACTATCATCATCCTCATCATAGTATCCATGTTCAACATCATCTTGCAAATGATCATTTCCTAGAGAGAGCGATTCATTAGATATATGATTTTGATAATGTTCATCTCTACGAATTCTAATATCTTCGGAAATGATATCGCTAATAATTCCAACATCTCCTTTGGCACGCATAAGATTAGTAAGCTCAAATAAAAAATATCCAAACTTAGGATCATTGGGATTCATCTTATTCAAAGTAATAGACTTATGAAGAATCTCATCTAAGTTTTTCAAGGAATAGTCCGGAAATCGTTCTTCAAGAAATCTCCATATAGTATAAGCACAATCAAGAGTTGGCAAGTGACCAATCAAATTTCTAGGCAAACCTCTAGTGATAAGATTGATAGTTGTAAGATTGCGAATCATGTCAAGAGACTCATCATGGGTAGGATGCAAGGGGTCAACAAGGGGTTCACAAGGAGTAGTAATGTACTTGTTCAAGTGATATTCAAAAAATTCCAAGCATATCATTTTTCCACTCACTAAAGAACTCTCCATCAAGCATAGGCACTCTATGTCTAAGACTCCCCAATGTAGACTCATCCATCTTCCTCCAATGGTGATTAAACCAAAGCAATGGAGACCAAAGCTCTGATACGAATAGAAAGGCCCGAGAAGAGGTGTCTAGAGGGGGGGGGGTGATTAGACCCTCAACAAGTAAAGGTGGCAGTTTTTAAGTTTTTCAAGTTGAGATTGGCAATTAGCACGATTTCAAGCAATCACAATACAATTCAAGCAAGCATGCAAAGGGTATATGAGCAGCGGAAAGTAAAGCATGCAACTTACAAGAAACTAAAGGGATGGGATTGGAGTGTGCAAACGCAATTGGAGACACAGATATTTTTGGCATGGTTCCGATAGGTGGTGCTATCTTACATCCATGTTGGTGGAGACTTCAACCCACGAAGGGTAACGGTTGCGTGAGTCCATGGAGGGCTCCACCCACGAAGGGTCCTCGAAGAAGCAACCTTGTCTATCCCACCATGGCCATCGCCCATGAAGGACTTGCTCACTTGGGTAGATCTTCACGAAGTAGGCGATCTTCTTACCCTTACAAACTCCTTGGTTCAACTCCACAATCTTAACGGAGGATCCCAAGTGACACCTAACCAATCTAGGAGACACCACTCTCCAAAAGGTAATAGATGGTGTGTTGATGATGAACTCCTTGCTCTTGTGATTCAAATGATAGTCTCCCCAAAACTCAACTCTCTCTCAGAGATTTGGCTATGGTGGAAAGATGATTTGAGCGGAAAGCAACTTGGTGAAGGCTAGAGATCAAGATTCTTGTGGTCTTGGTCTCAACACATGAGTAGGTGGTTCTATCTCAGAAAATGAATGTTGGTAGTCTAGGCACGTTCTGATGGCTCTCCTCATGAATGAAGAATGGGTGGAGGGGGTATATATAGCCTCAACACAAAATCTAGCCATTACACACAGATTCCCAAAATCGGTGAGACCGAATGGTAAAACTCGGTCAGACCGATTTAGGTCAAAATCTGAATGTTAGAGTTTTCGGTGGGACCGATGTGCAGGGGTTAGGGTAAAACCTCAACTCAGTTTGACCGATTACGCAAACTCGGTGGGACCGATTTCGGTAATAAGCAAACTAAGTATTGGTCATGCAAACTCGCTGGGACCGACTAAACAAACTGGGTGGGACCGAAATTGTTGCAACAGGTCATAGAGAATTTGCAAGCCCATCGCGGTGGGACCGAGATCCCATCCGTGAGACCGAACTAATTAGTGTTTGGCATTGGCTATGTCAAATGAACTCGATGGCGTCGGATAGATCAAATCGGTGGGACCGAGTTTGACTTTTAGGTTTAGGACATATGTGGAAATGAGAACGTGGTTGAGGGCTTTGGAGCATATTACTAAGCAATTTGAGCAAGCAAGACATTAAGCAACACCTCATCCCATTTTAATAGTATTGGCTTTCCTATGGACTTAAGGTGATCTTGGATCACTAAAAATGAAAATATAGAGTCTTGAGCTTTTGCCAATGCTTGTCCTTAGCATCTTGAAGGGGTTCCACATCCTCTTGTCTGTGCCACTCTAATGTTGAACTTAACTGAATTATACTAGGTAGAAACATTAGTCCAACAAGAGATATGCTGACATTAATTACCAAAATCACCTAGGGAGCACTTGTGCTTTCACGCCCTTACCAGCTCACCACCAACAACGTGCTTCCAGGTCAATTGACTGCCGCAGAACGCGGTCAATATGCTTCTACTTTTTCAAAGATAAGGGCTTTGATCGTCAACAACTTAACTGGAGTTGACCTGGTTCACTGCTTGGTTGCATGGAGGACTTTACCACTGAGCCGGTGCGGCGGCTTAATGTGACAATACACCGGTGACACAAAGGACCCATAGTGTTCCAACCCAACACAGCTAACTGACAAAGAGATCAATGACACTGTTAAGTCACTATTTGGGGAGTCACTGAAAAACTTCAGCAAAGTGGGTCTAAACCCTTTCTACTGGATTGATACCTTGGTTCTTAACTGAGGCAAATACTTATCTCTACTTTGCTGCATCATCCTTTCCTCTTCAAGGAAAAAATCACTGCAAGCTCAACAAGTAGCACGGCTTATGGCGCAGGGTGGCTCGACGGGGTGTCTTAGGCGGCGGTGGGTAGAAGCAGCACAGGGGCCATGCGCGAGCTGCAGCAAAGGGGCGCTGGGCCAGTGGATCAAAGGCGACCCGGGCCACTTGTAGGTGGCTATGGCATGGAAGGCACATACGCGAGGTGGCTTGAGGCCGCGCCAGTTGATCGACGAGGCGGAGGCAGGCTAAGGCGGCAGTTTTATGGCAGCTTGGAGGGCAGTGGAGGCCGGGGGCGGCCCTAAGCAGTAGATGGCTGTAGGCGGAGGCGCGGGGAGGCCGCGCGACGGGGCTACTTGGTGATGGAGGGGCGACTCGTCGGGGCCGCGCAAGTGGTGGCTCATCGACAGGGTGACACGGGAGGAGGCGAGGCGGGGCACTGCTCATGATAGGGATAGTCATGGCATAGAGATGAGTCGGAGGAGGTGAGCATGGCGGCTGCTTACGGTGAATGATGTAGGCGACTCAAGGGCGTCAGTGCGAGGCAGCGGGGCTCGCGTGGGTTGGCGAGGCGGCTCAGGCAGAAGCCGACGGATCCCGTTGCTGAGGCAAAGGAAGTACAGCACGGCGAGGTGGCTCACAGCCACGGAGGAACCGGTCGCTCAGTCACGGAGGCGGCTTGGGGAGACCCGGCAGTAGAGGAGGAGGTAGCAGGCCTGCGGCTCGGAGTAGCGGGACGGCTCGAGGCGGTTGTCAGTGTCAAAACCGACATATCTCGTGTAGGCGGTCCCGATCTGTGCGTCAAGGCTGATGGTAACAGGAAGCAAGGGACACAGATGTTTACCAAGGTTTGGGCCCTCTCGATGGAGGTAAAACCCTACTTCTTGCTTGATTAATATTGATGATATGGGTAGTACAAGAGTAGATCTACCACGAGATTGTAGAGGCTAAACCCTAAGAGCTAGCCTATGATGGTATGATTGTAATTGTGATCGGCCTTCTAGGGACCAACCTCTCCGGTTTATATAGACACCAGAGAGGGCTAGGGTTTACACGGAGTCGGTTACAAGGAAGGAAACATAATATCCGGATCTCCAAGCTTGCCTTCCACGCCAAGGAGAGTCCTATCCGGACACGGGCCGAAGTCTTGAGTCTTGTATCTTCACTCTTCAATAGTCCGGACGTTGTACACAGTCCGGCAGTCCGGATACCCCCTAATCCAGGACTCCCTCAGTAGCCCCTGAACCAGGCTTCAATGACGATGAGTCCGACGTGCAGTATTGTCTTCGGCATTGCAAGGCGGGTTCCTTCTCCGAATACTCCAAAGTGGTTATCGAACACATAGACCGTGTGTGGATTTGCAAGACGATCTTCTCAAGGCATAAATCTGTGGCAATCTTCGTGCGTCGTGCCCTTGCATCATGTCTTGGTCCAACGTGAACCGACGTTTCCTACCCCACCTTGACTCGTGTTACGAGGCAGTTTTATTGGCATGTCCTGTCGAGGCAGAGATCATGTTCCTCTTATTACGGGATTTTCCATCAATATGGGCGTGCGTGACCCCATGACGGCCATTGGTATTACCCCGTGTGTTTTTAGATAAGCCTCAAACGGCCACACCAAGGACTCTTGATATTCATCACCTTTATAAAAGGGGTCGAGGCCTATGCCTCTTTTTCACCTTCATCGCGCCCTCTCGCACCTCGAGTTCTAACACCCAAAACCTAAGTTCCAACCCCCCGGATCCTCCAATATGTCTGGATCTGACCCTCAAGGTCGGTGGGTGGCCTCCTTGATTAAAGAGAAGGACATTGCAAAGCTTAGGGAGGTCGGATACCTGACCGCCGATATCCAGCACAGGCTTCCTGCTCCAAGGCAGGTCATCCCTATGCCGGAGCCCAATGAGTGTGTCGTTTTCGTCCCACACTTCCTACGCGGTTTGGGTTTCACCCTCGATCCCTTCGTGAGGGGGCTCATGTTCTACTACGGGTTGGATTTTCATGATCTGGAACCAGACGCTATCCTCCATATCTCGTCGTTCATTATCGTGTGCGAGGCTTTTCTCCACGTCACGCCACACTTCGGCTTATGGCTCAAACCTTCAATGTGAAGCCAAAGATAATCGAGGGGCGACATGTGGAGTGCGGAGGTGTCGTAATAAGAAGAAACGCCGACGCCCCATGGCTAGAGGGTTCTTTCCCAGAAGTATCTGATGTATGGCAGCGGAGGTGGTTTTATGTTATGGCCCCAAGGGGCACAAAATGGGTAGCCGCCCCGGAGTTCCGCTCAAGCCCTCCATCACGGTTGGCGTCCTGGATAGACGTAGGATGGAATTGGGGGCCCACAGGTGATGTACCAGTACTGCAAAACCGCATCCGGGAGCTTCTTGAGAGGGATATCAACCTCGTCAGCATAATGCAAGTGATGTTAATCCAGCGGATGTTGCCGTGCTAATGTCGGCCTCTACGGATGTGGGAGTTCAATCTGGAGGGTCCGCGAACTGTCAAGCACTTCTTCGGCTTGAAGCACGAAGAGATGTGCAAATTATTCTTCGGACAGAAAGTAGTATGTCCGGACACCACCGAGGATGCGAGCCTAAGTTGTAATCGCCTAGATACCCAAGTAAGTAGCCTTGATACGGGATACCATGTTTTGTATTTATCATGATTGTTTGTTCTGACAATCATCCACGTCTAGGAATGGCTCAGCAAGGTAGAGAGAATCAGGTGTCCGGCACCGCTTCCCGAAGGCCCGCCCGCCCCTACCATGGCCAAGATGCTCGACTGGGTACTCAGCAGAATGCCCTCGGGGAAAGACAAGGGAAGGGACGAAGAATCCGAACCCCACACGCTACGCATCCGAACCGGGGGAATTGTTACCTCCCTCAAGGAGGATAGTCGGGGAGAAGAGGCTAAGGCCTCCTCCCCGCGCGGAAAGAAGAGGGCCTCCTCCGATGATTTGGAGGCAGAGATGCCCAAATCAGGGAAAAAGACATCCCCAGGGGGCCTTGCCCCGACGGGCACCCTCACCGCACCATGCCCTCCAACGGGACAGCCCTCCACCGAGCTGTAAGTCAATCTACAATCTGAAGGTATTGTGTTTCTCCTAGATCAATAACCAAGATTCAACTTTTTGCAGTCTGGCCAGCAGCTCCTCTCAACAGGGTTCGTCTTCGAGGGACCTTCCTCCGGAGATGATGGAGAGCGAGACCCCACCCCCTTCTCCGACTCATGAGGCAGGCGACACCGAGGTGTCGTCACGGAGGAGTCCGGATCTGCCAAAGCCGGCAGTCAATTCGTCAGCCGCCCTGCACTCGGAGCACCTGGCTACAACGGGGGGCGATGGGAAGAGTCCGACGCAGTTCGATGTCCGGCCGGACATACTAACAGGCTTGCTGGAGCGAGTTACACTCTCGGCGGAGCACCACTCATTAATGAGCATGGTGTTCAAGAAGATTTCATCCGCTACAAGCGGTTTGAATGAAGCATTCACAAACCTGCTCAGAGGCTTTGAGGTATGTAATGGAGAATACACTATTTCTTTGGTTGTGAGGCACGCGCTAGGTGTGCTCCATATAGATAGTAGCCCCTGAGACTCTGGTTGCTCGCCCTAGGTGGCAAACGGGGGATCATAAACCAATGATTGTGCTGTAAATATGTGTAGGTACCTACGGGTCCGGACGCCGGCCAGTCCATTGAAGTTGCCGAACTAACGAGGCAAATTGGATCGATTGATGCCGATATCACGCTGGTGAATGAGCGGCTGGACAAATCACAAGGTATGTGTCATGCCATCCCTTGTATAGGAAAATATGAACGTGGCACGATATTGATGTAATATGTTCGGACTGCAGATGGTGCTGCTGCCGTGGAGGCCCTGAGGATGGAACTTGCTCTAGCCAAGGAACAAGCTCGGGTAACCAATGCGGCTGCCCTAAAGGCGGCCGAGGAATTGAGAGCCGAACAGACTGCTCATCACCGAAGCGAGGAAAAGATAGCCGAAATGGCTATCGAGTAAAAAAATGCTGCTGACCGGTATGAGCTCCTGAAAAAGGAGCATGAGCATAAATCGGTCGACCTGAGCAAGGCACTTAATGCCACCAAGGAAATATGGACCGAGCTCAGGGGTTCGCGGGAGGAGCTTCAACAGGCCAGTAAAATCGCGGCTAGGGGCTCCTATTTGCTATGGACGAAGTTCTTTGATCCGAAGTACGCTCCCCTGGATGGACGCTGGAGTTCGGTGGATGCATACGCGGACCTGGCAAAGAGTACGGCTGATGCAGTGGAGTTCTTCAAAGATCAGGGTGAGAAGGAAGTTCTCGTGGAATTAACACGTCAGATGTCCTCATGAAAGGACTTAGTCGTGGAGCCATCGCAACGGGTTAGCTTGAAGGGGTTAAACCGGACAAGGGACACGAGAGTTTTATACTAGTTCGGCCCCTTTGATGAAGGTAAAAGCCTACGTCTAGTTGTGATGGGATTGATTGGGTTTCGATGACCAGGGAGCGAATACGCTTTGCCCGAGTCTCGAATTATTGTTCCTTGTCCCTGAACCGCCGCCGGGTCGTCCCTTTATATACATAGGTTGACGCCCGGCCGGTCCACAGAGTCCCGAGGCCGACTCATACAAGTTGTCTGGCTCGGTCTCTCCCTTCCTACCTTACACTACAAGTTACATAACCATGGCGATTTACCACTATGGGCCTTAATCCGCCCTTGGGCTCCGGGCCTCTAAGCTTCAGTAGTAAAACGCCATCTTCTGGCTCTTCACGGGCTTCAATATAATTCAGGGTGTACCGAGCCCTCCTGGCCGGTTTACACTCAGTAGTTGTATCCCCAACATTAGGCACCAGATTGATTTGAACCTGTTCATGTCAATCTTCAACACTTAAAGAAATCTTGTAAACACCTCCTTATATTCTCGTAAACCACCATTTTGGCTTCTCCTGTAAAATTTGTTAAACCGCCGTGACGTCGTCCTCTGGACACAGCAATGGACCATCATGACTTCATCTCTGTATAAAAAGATTAAAAAGATTCCCTTCATTAATGGTATCCCGAAAATCGAGGCGACAGGCGCGCCCTCTTTGCCGCTTCAGGCTCCTCGATTCTTGCGCCTGCCATTTATCCTTTTCTCCTTATAAATAAAGCCCGAGGGTCCTTTTCTTTCTTCCCCCTTGCTCCTTCTTCTTCCTCGCGATGCTCAAGCTTTGAAGCTCTGCCGCCACCCTCAACCTTCGAGCGTTGCATCATCAAAGGCCGTTGCATCAACCTGACCGTACCAGAAACCTCCGGCTCTTCTCCGCTGTCCCTGTACATCGGGTAAGTTTCTTCCTCTCACCCCTAGATCTGTAACTAGGGTTTCTGTATTCATCCGTGTTCATAGGTCTTTATCTCAGTTCTTCGTTATTTGCTTCTGCCCTAGCTTCTTTGATTCAACAGTAGCGTAGATCCCGTGCGGTAGTTGCTCCGCATCCATTTTCAGTACTAGTAGATCTTCCTTCTATGTAGAGAATCCTCAGTAGAACGTATGACTTTCTCTGTTCTGCTTGACGCCATTATAGATCGCAGAAAATTTTCTTTATTGAAGCACGGTAGATCCGAATAAATTTCATCATTGTGTGAAACCTGTTTCTGTCAACACTTGGCAGATTTTCGTCTCTGGCTCCTCCACATAAGGGTGGTTTAACTTTTAGCAGTTGGTAATCTGCCATGTATCATTAGCCCTCACTTTAAACCGCCATTTTGAGCTGAATATCAATTTCCGGTTTACCTCACACATATGCCTTGATGTAATTTGCCGGTTTAACACCAACCAATACTTCTTGAACCATAAATCATAAACCGGCCTTCATTTTACCTTTACAGTTTGCTGTCCAAGATGACTAAGAAATTCGCCGCTTGCAACTGGGTTCCATCCCGGATCACGAAAACGCAAATCAACGGATATGTTGTAACGGGCGCTTTAGATTCAAAGAATGTCCTTCACTGGCGAGTTCCTGGCCCTGAGTGCCCTCCTGAGCCTCAGGATGGAGAAATCATCGTTTTTATGCAGCACTTAGACCGGGGCTTCAGCCCTCCCGGTTAAAATTTTTTCCGGGATGTCCTTGCCAGCTTTCAACTCCGTCCACAAGACATTGGACCAAATTCTGTGTCAAACATATGCAACTTTCAAGTATTTTGTGAAGTTTACCTTCAAGAAGAACCATCTGTCGAGCTGTTCCGGGACTTCTTCCATCTAAACTGCCGAACTGAATTTTCTGATGGTCCTAATACGGAACTTGGCGGGGTATCAATCTAGAAGAGGAAGGAAGTTGATTTCCCACATGCATCACACAACACTCATCCCAAAGACTGGAACGAACTTGGTTATACTGTCAAACACTGCCCCTGCTAAAGAGAATCCCTTGCCGGGTTACCACCCTCACTGGCTTAGCAACGGCCACCCCTTGCCGCGATGATTAACTGCCAAAGAGCGGAAAACTTATGCTCCTCAACTCGCCAAGCTCCGGGCTCTCTTGGCCAACGGTTTGACTGGCGTTGATCTCATGCGCTGTTGGGTTGAATGGCACATCCTGCCCTTAAGTCGCCGCTCCGGGTTAATGCATGAGTATTCCGGCAACACCAACGATCCTCAACGGTTTAATGAAATAGAGGTGACTGATGACGAAGTCATCGAATCGGTGAAGAAGATGTTGGACGAGCCAATCGCCGCATGCAGCCAAACCGGGCTGGCTCCCTTCTACACCGCCAACAAACCGCCAGGGGTAAGGTTTTAACCTTGTGTTTTTCCTGATCTGTTTCCGCTTTAACCTTGTTCTGATAAATCTTCATTTAACTTTACTGGCTAATAGTTCCTATTGGAAAAAGAAGGCTTCAGAAAAACCGGCAAGGGCTCCTCGTGCCAAGAGCAAAGCTACCAAGAAAGCAGCCAAGAAGAAAACCGGCGAAGCTGCTGATCCGCCTGAAGATGCTGAAGATTTGGATCAAGAGGTAGAACTTGACTCGCTTGGCTCCTTTTTCATACATCTTATTAATAATGACTATCACCAGGATGATGCGGAGGTCAGCCGTGCGTACCATGTTGAGGTAATCTCTCTTTCCTCTGATTCAGATCTTGTGCCGGTTCAAAGATTTCGCCGTGCTGTTCGGAAAGTGAAATACTCTCACCCTCTTTCTTATTTGGATCCAAAATTTCCTTTAAAGAAACAGCAACCGGAAGGGCGCCGCACGACCCGACAAAGTGGCCAACAAGTCACCTCTTCCGGTTTACCAGATACACCAACCGGTAAGCGTCGTCTAGAGGTTACTTGCTCTCCCGAAAAATGTTATCCTTTGAAGGGTTTCTTCCGATACCCACTTAATCCGTCTGATCTGAATTACCAGGTGTCTTCCAATTCATCTGGTGGTTCATCAACTACTCAGCTGCCTCCCCTCAAGACCGTCGCTGGGTAAGTGCATTGTTTTTCGGTTTGTCTCTTCATGCATCGGTTTATCATACTAATCTTTATTTTGATGTTGTCGTGCCAAGGCCGTCGCTGAGCAAGAAAGCCAAGACCAGCGGCCCTTCTGACGATGTTGAACCGGAGAAGACCCCAGACAACGCTGGTGAAAATCCTGATATTGTCATGGATGACACTGCCCCGCAAGACCCAGCTGCTAATGCCAATCCGCCGGAAGCTGACCCAGAAACACATGTTGAAACATCAAGTCCACATGCCACGCCTTCAAGTCCAATTGCTGATCCGCTGAGGTCGACTGCTAATCCGCCAAGCCCTGCAGCCAAACCGCCAAGCCCTGTTGCCAATCCGCCAAACCCAGCCAAAGACAATGTCAATCCGCCGAGCCCAGCCAAAGATGATGATGACGTTGTTGTCACTGGTACTGCTTATACCGCCCCAGGCAACCCAGTTGCTTTATCAAAGCACACTGCCAAGGATGAATTTGCTGCTATGGGCAAAGGAAAATACAAGACCAACTTGTCCGACTATGTTAATCTTTCTGCTCAAGATCTTCATTCCGGATTCTTGAACCAGCTTTACACCAGCCAAGATTATGAAGCCGGTTTGGTGAATCTGATGAAGGAACGCTATGAGGTAATCTTCAAAACACCATCATTATTCTGTACATTCATTGTATTGTAGCCCCCAAGGGTCGGTTTATCTTTTAAAGATTAACCGGGTCTTTAAAGATAAAGAACACTTTGACTTCGTAGCCCCCAAGGGCCAGTTTGTCCTGTGAAGACAAACCGGGACTTTTATATTCCATACTGTACCTTGTTGACTGTGCTTGTGTATTTTTTGGATCAAACACACATTAGCCCCCAAGTGCCAAGATTAAAACTTGTATTGATCCTTGGGACTTCAAACATTTAGTAATAAAGAAGCAATCCGCATTAGCCCCAAGTGCCAAGTGTATAACTGGCTATATGCTTGGGACTTTGACAAAATATTTACATGCTCCTCCTCTGTCTGTGACAGGCTGATATAAACTGCCAAGGCACTCAAATTGCCGATCTTCAAGAGAACATCAAGACTCAACAAGCAGAAACATCCAAGGCAAAAGATGAGCTTAAAACCGCTTTGGCAGCCACGGAGCAACTCAAAGAAGGGTTCCAAACGGAGCGTGCCAACTGGGAGACTGAGAAAAATGCGTTGTTGAAGCGGGCGGAAGACGCCGAATCAGCTCTTAAACCGGTGGTGGAAGAGCTAACTGGGTTGAAGCGCCAAGTGAATGCAATGACTTCTGCAGTGTTTGGTAAGTAGTCTTGCCAAGACTTCTTGAATGACCATGTTTGTAATTTGCCGGTTTAACATGAAATTCTTAAACCGTTGTAGGTGGCCGCATTGCTCATCTAGGCTCTGATATGCGGATGAAGCTGAAGGCAACATATACATTGATTGAACAACTATATTCCGGTGCCCAACGGGTTATCTGTGCAGCTTCATACAACAATCCGGCCCCCACTTTGATCAAGGATACTCTAGCAAGGTTATCCGTGACGCCGGTGCAAATAGAAGAGATGAAGCGATCTGCTGCGAGGGCCGGCGCTTTGTTGGCACTTACCCGTGCCAAAGCATGGATAGCTGACCTTGATCCGGTGGATATTGCCAAGGGCTTCCCTAGTGAACAAGAGAACGGGGCAGAGTTTGATAATGAAGCCCTCAAAGTTGTGACAAGGGAGATGCGTCCTCTGGCGAGTCAATTGGCAGAAGAAGCGAACTTGATGGTTCACCGGTCTTTCTATGACCCCAACAACAAACGGGTTGACACTGTCATACCAAAAGTGAAAAATTTTATTCCGCCAATCCGTAAGCACACTTACGCCCCTCATGTCGATCCGACTGAACTTATAAGTGAAGAGGCTCTCTTTCAGGCTTTAACCCGGATTGGCTGGACCACCACTGACTTCCATCTACTAGATGAGGAGGAGGAGGCTGAACCGACGCCAGATGATCCATCAACGTCACGTTAACATGGTGATGAATCATGATCCGCCAATCTGATTGATGTGTCATGAACTTTGATCTATGGAAAGAACAAGTCCATATTTTGGGCCTTGAAGCGCCTTGTAATAGGCTAGCGAAAATACTTTGATCTGCTGCCATCGTGCATTGAGATATACTTTGTTTGATCCGCCGTAACAATTTCAGCGTTGGCTTATATATCTTCATAATGCCATGTAATCCCTATGTCTGCATAAAAAGATCCGTCCGGGCGGTTTACCACTGGACGGGTCATAATGCCCAAGATAAAACCTGGTTAATAACCAAAGTGGAATGAATATGAAATAACTCATACCTGTGATATGAAATCACTTAGTAAGGGTGAAAACCCAAATATTTGGCTGTTATATCCCTCATCCTTGAATAATGTGATGAATAAGTCATGCCGGGTTACGATGAACACCAAATGACCATACTGGCAACATATAATCAAAGCCAGGTCGGGTTTTGTAAACACTGATTTGATAAGATGGTCTGACAACTTATAGTTGAAAGCCAGGCCGGGTTAACAAACACCGGGTTAATAAGATGGTCTTATAGTTGAAGACCAGGCCGGGTTAACAAACACCGGGTTAACATGATAACTGAAAAGCCACACCAGGTCAAAGAACACCGGTTTAAGACCAATTCATCAAAAAGGTGAAAACTTAGCAAAAAAGCAAACAAGAAACCATGTAGTCAAGGCTTTTCAAGGGCGGCCAGGCCCAAATTTGAGGCTTTTCATGGGCTGCCAGGCCACTGAGTTAAACCATTTTGCAAAGCCTTTTAAGATGGGCCTCCAACTAACCAATCGTCATTTTAACTTTGACAAGTTCAGGGTCTGTATAAGATTGACTTGTCAAACGTAGTGGCTTACTTGATGAAGGCAGGTTAACCCGGGATTTTAGGTGAATACAACAGGCTTCCAAGCCGTGGGTCGATACCCAATTACAAGGGTCCCTTCAAGCTCTTTGTGGCTTTTGCACAAAAGAGCCCCCAAGTAACTTTGTGAGCTGTGCTCAATGGGTGCCTATGTTTGAGCTGTGCATAACATCCAGACTCTCTTTGGCCCCTTGGGTGTGAAGCTCCCAAGCTGTGTTGTGGCATGATATCTGGTTTACAGGTAGAACTTCGCTTTACTAGCCGAAGCCCCCATGTAAACAAGGAGATTTGAACAAAACGACAGAGGTCCTGCTTATAGCAAGGATGCCGGTTTATTATATTGATCATAATATATACATTGTTGAAATATGTACATAAGAAAAGCCTATGGCTCAGGTGTAGTAAGGCCGAAGGAGAGCTATGTTCCATGGCCGCCGGTTCTCCTCCTCAGAACTGCGTGAGTCTTCTCGAACGTCAATGAGGTAGTATGATCCATTGTGCAGATTTTTGCTGACCACAAAGGGTCCTTCCCAAGGTGGGGATAACTTGTGCATATTGGTCTGATCCTGGATGAGCCGGAGCACCAAGTCGCCTTCTTGAAAGGTTCGTGTCTTAACCCGGCGGCTGTGATAACGCCGCAGGTCTTGCTGATAAACCACCGATCGAGCCAAAGCCATGTCCCGTTTCTCATCTAACCGGTCCAATGCCTCTTGACGTGCTTGCTCATTGTCCGCTTCAACATAATTGGCAATCCGGGGCGAGTCATGATGAATATCACTTGGGAGGACGGCCTCAGCCCCGTAAACCATGAAGAAAGGTGTATAACCCGTGGATCGGTTTGGGGTGGTGTTTATACTCCACAACATAGATGGTAACTCCTCCACCCAACAACCCGACGTTCGCTTCAAAGGAACCATAAGCCTTGGCTTAATACCCTTCAAGATCTCTGGACTCGCCCTCTCAGCTTGACCATTGGACTGAGGATGAGCCACGGATGCTACATCAAGCCGGATGTGCTCTTGTTGACAAAATTCCTCCATCTTACCTTTAGAAAGGTTTGTGCCATTATCTATGATGATGCTGTGTGGAAAACCAAAACGGAAAATGACCTTTTTGAGAAACTGAACCGTCGTAGCTGCATCACACTTGCTGACGGGCTCCGCTTCAACCAATTCAGTGAACTTGTCAACTGCCACCAACAGGTGGGTCTTCTTATCCTAGGAACGCTTAAAAGGTCCCACCATATCGAGCCCCCAAGTGGCAAACAGCCAAGTGATAAGAATCATCCGTAGCTCCCGAGCCAGAACATGAGCTCAACGTGAAAATTTCTGACAAGCGTCACACCTCTTTACCAGATCCTCCGCATCAGCATGAGCTGTCAACCAATAGAACCCATGACGGAAAGCTTTAGCCACCAGGGACTTTGAACCGACATGGTGACCACAATCCCCTGCATGGATTTCATGTAGAATCTCTTGTCCTTCTTCAGGAGATATACAACGTTGGAAAACGCCTGAAACACTGCAACGGTGTAAATCGCCATTGTGAATAACCATGGACTTGGACCGCCGGATTATCTGTTTGGCGAAGACCTCATCATCTGGTAACTCGCCCTGGTTTAAATACGCCAAATATGGAACCGTCCAATCTGGAGTGGTATGTAAAGCGGCCACCAATTGGGCCTCTGGATCAGGAACAGCTAAATCCTCTTTTGTAGGCAACTTAACAGACGAGTTATGCAAGATATCTAAAAAGGTATTGGGTGGTACCGGTTTACGCTGAGATCCCAACCGGCTTAAAGCATCCGCTGCTTCATTTTTGCACCGGTCAATGTGCTCAACCTGATAACCCTTAAAGTGACCTGCCACGACATCCACCTCATGTTTGTAAGCCGCCATCAGTGGGTCCTTAGAATCCCAAGTACCAGAAACTTGCTGAGCCACCAGATCAGAATCCCCAAAACAGCGAACCCGGCTTAAGTTCATTTCCTTAGCCACACGGAGACCATGGAGTAAAGCCTCGTACTCAGCTGCATTGTTAGTACAAGGAAACATTAAACGGAGAACATAACAAATTTTATCACCTCGAGGGGAAGTAAGAACAACTCCAGCCCCCTTGCCTTCCAATTGCCTGGATCCATCAAAGTGAATGGTCCAGTATGTATTATCCGGTTTGTCCTCTTGTGCCTGTAACTCGGTCCAATCATTGATGAAGTCAACAAGCGCTTGTGACTTAATTGATGTCCGAGGCATATACTTCAATCCGTGCGGGCCAAGCTCAATCGCCCACTTTGCAACCTGGCCAGTTGCCTCTCTGTTTTGAATTATATCGCCCAAAGGAGCTGAACTGACCACTGTAATGGGATGACCTTGGAAGTATTGCTTGAGCTTCCGGCTAGCCATAAAAACCCCATAAACCAGCTTCTGCCATTGACTCAATAAGCACTTCACTGATAAAGTAAACCGACTGTTGAACCGGATATTCCTTACCAGCCTCCTTGCGCTCCACCACAATTGCTATGCTGACAGCACGGGCATTAGCAGCCACGTACAATAACAAAGGCTCTGCGTCAACTGGAGCAGCAAGAACCGGCCGTTCAACCAACTGCCGCTTTAAATCCTCAAACGCCGCATCAGCTACGTCACTCCAGATGAAATCGTCTGTCTTTTTCAACATCTGATACAAAGGAATCGCCTTCTCTCCCAAACGGCTGATAAACCAGCTGAGGGCTGCGATTCGACCCGCCAAACACTGAACATCATTGATACACTTCAGTTTAGCCAAAGATGTAATCACTTTGATTTTTCCCGGATTAGCCTCAATGCCTCTGTTAGACACCAGTAAGCCTAAGAGCTTGCCTGCCGGTACACCAAAAACACACTTGTCCGGATTAAGCATCATTTTGTAAACCCGAAGATTGTCAAATGTTTCCTTGAGGTCATCTATCAAGGTTTCCTTCTTCCTGGATTTCACCACAATGTCATCCACATAGGCATGAACATTACGCCAATCTGCGTGTGAAGACAATTTCGCACACAACGCTGATAAGTTGCCTGGGCACTCTTGAGCCCAAAGGGCATAGAAACATAGCAGAACGCTCCAAAGGGAGTGATGAAGGCTGTCTTCTCTTGGTCCTTAACTTCCATTTTAATCTGATGATAACCTGAATAAGCATCCAAGAAACTCAGGCGCTCACAACCCACCATCGCATCAATAATCTGATCAATATGCGGGAGAGCAAAAGGATCTGCCGGACAAGCCTTGTTCAAATCTGTGTAGTCCACACACATAAGCCAAGTGCCATTTTTCTTAAGAACGAGCACCGGATTAGGCAACCACTCAGGGTGAAATACTTCGATGATAAAGCCAGCAGCCAACAGCCGGGCTACCTCTTCACCAATGACCTTGCGTCTTTCCTCGTTAAACCGCCGAAGAAATTACTTGACCGGTTTAAACTTGGGATCAATATTGAGAGTGTGCTCAGCGAGTTCCCTCGGTACACCTGGCATGTCAGAAGGCTTCCATGCGAAAATGTCCCGGTTCTCACGGATGAACTCGATGAGCACGCTTTCCTATTTCAGATCCAGATTGGTGCTGATGCTAAACTGTTTGCATGAATCGCTAGGAACAAAGTCAACAAGTTTAGTCTCATCAGCCGGTTTGAACTTCAAGGTCAGGTCATGCTCAGTGGTGGGCTTCTTCAAAGGAGTCATGTCTGCCGGATCAACATTGTCCTTATAAAACTTCAGCACCTCTGTAGCACAAACCGACTCAGCGTAAGCCGCATCACCTTCCTCACAATCCAAAGCAATCTTCCGACTTCCATGTACTGTTATAGTCCCCTTATGACCCGACATTTTGAGCTGTAAATAAATAAAACAGGGTCTCGCCATGAATTTTGCGTAAGCTGGCCGTCCAAACAGTGCATGATACGGGCTCTGAATTTTTACCACATCAAAGGTCAACTTTTCAGACCTGGAATCATGCTCATCTCCAAACACAACCTCCAAAGAGATCTTGCCAAAAGGATATGCCGATTTACTTGGTACTACACCATGAAAAACAGTGTTGGACGGTTTAAGACTCTTGTCTGTCAACCCCATGCGACGAAAAGTCTCATAGTATAGGATGTTGATACTGCTCCCTCCATCCATCAGGACTTTGGTAAACTTGTAACCTCCCACCTGAGGTGCTACCACCAAAGCCAGTTGACCCAGATTGTCAACCCGGGGCGGATGATCCTCTCCGCCCCACACAATGGGCTGCACGGACCACCGTAATAACATGGGACTGTCGGTTCAACAGCATTAACTGCCCTTTTGTCAAGCTTCTGGTCGCGCTTGACAAGGCTAGTAGTGAACACATGATACTGCCCATCATTCAACTACTTGGGGTGACTTTGATAACCTGATTGCTGCTGATTCCCTTGATTATTCTATTGGCCATTACCACCTTGGTTATTCTGGTTGCCCTGATTATTCTAAAATCCAGAGCTTGAACCGCCGCCACCATGAAAACCTGGACCTGAACCGCCCGACGGACCCTGGTCATATCGGAAGACATCGGAATTCTTGAACTCCTTCATGATATAACAATCTTTCCAAATATGTGTGGAAGGGGCCTCCTTGGTCCCGTGCTTTGGGCAGGTCTGGTTTAACAAACACTCCAGATTCATCCCTCCACCGCGCTGGGGCGGTTTACCTTTATGATGCTACATATTAGTGTTAGCCACAAGATCTGAATTATCTACCTTGCACTTACCATTATTGCCATGGCCTCCTTGGTTGTGATGATGTCCCTTTGCACTGCCGTTCTTCTTTCCCTTCTCCAGTTTCTCCTCATCAGAATCGGGATCCTTGGTATTATCAGAATCGGCATACTTGACCAAGGCTAACATAAGGGTCCCCATGTCATTGCAGTGGCGCTTGAGCCGTCCCAACTTCATCTTTAGTGACATAAACCGGCAATTACGCTCCAGCGTGATAATCGCTTGCCCGACGTTAATCCGGTCGGACGAATGCAACACTTCTGAAACCCGGCGCACCCAATGAGTTGTTGACTCATTCTCCCCTTGAACACAAGCATCCAGATCCACAATGGACATAGGTTGTTTGCACGTGTCTTTGAAATTGGCTATAAATCGGGCCTTAATCTGATCCCATGACTCGATGGAGTTAGCTGGTAGATTTTTTAACCAAGTACGAGCTGTCCCTTCCAACATCATCGTGAAATACTTTGCACAAGCTGCTTCATCCACATCTAGCATCTCCATTGCCATCTCATAACTCTCGATCCACGCCTCAGGTTGCTGATCCGCACTGTATTTAGGCACCTTACGTGGACCCTTGAAATCCTTTGGCAGACGCACATTACGGAGAGCCGGAATAAGACACGGCACTCCCCAAGACCTAAAAGCAAGCCCGGTGCCTCGGTCCACTGATGCTGCTGGCCGAACCGGGGCGGGTTGATAACGACCCGTATGTAAAGCAGCCTCCCTTTGTGCTCTGCCATTATCCACCACGTCTTGAGCATTTGCTTCACCGCGCGCCGGATTGGGTCCATTGCGGCGCCGCGCACTGCTAGACACTTCCGGTTCATCCATGTGCCTGCTATAGCTTGGGCTCGGACGAGGGGTTGAATGAATTCTATCCCAGCTATAGGAATAAGCTTGCTGCTGTACCACGGCAGTTTGAACAAGGTCCCTAGCCTGCCGCGTTTCAATCGCCGCTAGTGAATCACCCTCCATCGGAATGGCTGCCAGGCGCGATGCTGCGGCAATCATGTTATCCAAAGGGCTCGAGAAGTGACCCGGCGGTGTGGACACGTATTGCGGCAGGTTATCTGTTCGTCGGGGTGGTTCCGTCATCCGTGGTTGATCCGGCGCTGCCCTAGGCGCATCGGTCCGGTTTGTAGCTGCCGGATTGCTCGGCCTTGTGCCTGGTGTTTGGAAGAGGTTCAGTCCTTCGTAGACCGACGGCTGACGAGACCGGTACTTCCTTCGCATTACATCATATGATGCATTCCGATCCAGCATGAGCTGGTAATTCTGCGCCTATATCTGCTGTGACTGGGCGTCCAAAGCGGCCCGTTCCTCAGCCATCCTAGCATTCTCAATTGCCAGGTCCTCCTTAGCCTGTGTTATCTGGTCCTTCAGCTTTGCAATATCCGCATTGTGCTGATCCTGCGTCTCTGGGGTAACTACCGTGGTTAACAAGGTCGCCCAGGCATCCATCAAACCGGAAGGACTTGAGCCGGTCAGCGCGCCGGGGCTCCTGCCGCAGCTGCTGATCCGGTATTCATTGCCACTGTAGATGAAGACTCCAAAGTGGGCTGTGTTCCGGCCATGTACACAGTAACCCGACTTGGAAGTTCAAGGAGGTCTGGAATACTGTTGCCATCAGAATATCCTTCGAACACACTGGCATGAATTTGGTATAGGGACTCGGTTTCGCTAGTGGATGACTCGCCATCGGAATAAACGACCGTCTTGCCTTCAGACACCGGCTCAGATCCGATCTCATGGACACATCCTACGAACGCATGCTTCATGGTGGGCTTAACCCGGGCTGGACTCGCACACTGAGCCGTCTCAACGAGGTCGGTACAGATATCCGTCTCAGGGCCCGGTTCGCCGATCTTGCCGATGAAAACATGAATTTCGCCAAAGGGGACCCGGTACCCGTACTCCATTGAGCCGGCCTCAGGGCCCCATCCTTCATCGTCGATGTAGAGCTTGCTGCGACGACTCTTGGTCATCCGGCCAACCACGTACCCCTTGAGTCCTTCAGAGCTGCCCTTCAAGAACTCGAAACCATCGTGCGATAGCCCCATGGTGGGAGCCAACTGTCGTGGAATTAACACGTCAGATGTCATCATGAAAGGACTTAGTCGTGGAGCCATCGCAACAGGTTAGCTTCAAGGGGTTTAACCGGACAAGGGACATGGGAGTTTTATACTAGTTCGGCCCCTTCGATGAAGGTAAAATCCTACGTCTAGTTGTGATGGGATTGATTGGGTTTCGATGACTAGGGAGCGAATACGCTTTGCCTGAGTCTCGAGTTGTTGTTCCTTGTCCCTGAACCACCGCTGGGTCGTCCCTTTATATACATAGGTTGACGCCCGGCCGGTCTACAGAGTCCCGAGGCCGACTCATACAAGTTGTCCGTCTCGGTCTCTCCTTTCCTACCTTACACTACAAGTTACATAACCATGGCGGTTTACCACTATGGGACTTAATCCGTCCTTGGGCTCCGGGCCTCTAAGCTTCAGTAGTAAAACGCCATCTTCTGGCTCTTTGTGGGCTTCAATATAATTGAGGGTGAACCGGGCCCTCCTGGAAGGTTTACACTCAGTAGTTATATCCCAAACAGAAGTGGAGAAGCTTTTCTGGTCGCAGTTCAATGCTCCCACTAGCCCGCTACCATTAAGTGATAAGATGGCTGCTATAGCGGAGCTTCACAGGCTGTCCGTGCTTGCAATGCGGTCTGTAATAGACCATCTTTGGCCGAGGGGCCTAAGCCAGACAGTTACTTTGGTTTGGTGCAACAGTTCCTTGGGGCCGTGCCTCGGATCGATGCCATAAGGAGGTCGGCTTGCATAGATGGTGCGCGGATGGCCCTTGCCCGCGTTAAAGCATTTTGGACGGATATGGATGCCACTATTATAGCGTCCCAGGATCCTGTGGGGGGCCAATATCCAGCAGAGCACTACTTGGCGCAGGTCATAGAAGGTGCCCGCCTAATAGAGGCGTAGTGCTCGAAGAGTGTCTTGTTCGAATGATGAACAAAATCATTGTAAAAATAATGTTTTATTTTGATTTATAAGGTTATATTTATAATGTTTGTCTGAAAATGTGATTTTGTTCCTTGTGCGGCCGTTTATAACAGATGATGGGCTCAAGAATGCCCATTCATGATAAACCCTATGTTTCGAGGTACGTGCATTGATCTGTCGTGGCAAAATGTCAAAAACGGCAGTATCCTCTGTGGGTATGGAACCCATGGGATGGTTAAGCAACAAGATGCAATAGAAAAGGTTTACACAGGGGCTTAATCTAAAAAGAAACCTGTGGAACGGGGCCTTGCTGCACTTCTGCGCCTTTGTCTCCGTTGTGCCGTATCCTGGAAGGGTATCACGTGAACGTTGTCTATTATAAAAAAAGAAAACTCACATAAGAGTACAACATAAGTGTGCGATGGTTAGTAAAAGTGTAAGATGTTGGATTGCCAATATGGTTGAGCCAAGAGTGGGGCTTTATTACGTGTTTATAGCCCCTGGTATCCGCTATGGGATTACATCTACGGTGCCCTGGTTTGATATGGGCTGCCGGACTCGTCTAACCGTGTCTGTGGTCTTGACGACCCGTCATGTTTTTTGTTAGAGGCTGCTTATAGTCCGGCCGCTAGGGTCGTCGCGTGTTCCTCTGCGCGCGAAAAGCACTCTGTTATTCCGCTAACGGTGATGACGCCACGTGGACCGGGCATTTTTAGTGTAAGGTAGCCATAGTGCGGCAATGCGTTGAAGCGGGCGAAGGCCGTTCTCCCAAGCAATGTGTGATAGTTGCTTTGGAAGGGTGCGATGATGAAGAGCAATTCTTTGCTTCTGTAGTTGCTTGGAGAGCCGAATGTTACCTCCAATATGACGGAGCCCCTGCTGTAGGCTTCAACGCCTGGTATTACCCCTTCAAAGGTGGTGTTGATTTTACTGATCCTGGATGGGTCTATCACCATCCTGCGGACAGTGTCCTCATATATTAAACTGAGACTGCTGCCGCCATCCATGAGGACGTGGGTGAGATGGTATCCCTCGATTATTGGGTCAAGCACCAAGGCATCTGATCCTTCGTGCCGAATACTAGTTCGTCCGTCCAGGTGATCGAAGGTGATCAGACAAGACATCCAGTAGTTAGGTGTGGGTATGATGGGCTATATATCGCGCGCGTCTTTATGGGCGCGTTTGTGCCTTCCCAAGGATGTGCGAGTCGCGTAGATCATGTTCACTATTTTAACCTCTGGCGGGAATTTTTTCTGTCCCCCAGTGTTCGGCTGGCAAGGTTCATCCTCGTCTTCACTTGGTATTTCCCCTCCCTTGTGTTTGGCATTTAGTTTGCCAGCCTGCTTGAAGACCCAACACTCTCTGTGCATGTGGTTCGCAGGTTTGTCGGGGGTGCCATGAATTTGGCACAGTCTGTCCAGAACTTTGTTCAGACCGGACGGTCCCTCTTTGCTGCCTTTAGATGGCTTATTTTGCTGGTTGGGTCGGGAGCCTCTGAATCCGGCATTAACTGTTGTGTTATCCGGGCTCTCTTCCTTGTTTTAGCGTTTGTTTTTATTACGCCGTGGCCTCTCATTGCCATCCCTTATTTCGGACGTGCTGGGGTCGCTGGTGCCTTTACGGGCTAGCCAGCTATCTTCACCCGCGGAAAAGCGGGTCATAAGGCTTGTAAGGGCTGCCATTGTCTGTGGCTTTTCCTGGCCGAGGTGTTTGGCGAGCCACTTATCACGGATGCTGTGTTTGAATGCCGCTAGGGCTTCGGCATCCGGACAGTCAACGATTTGATTCTTCTTAGTGAGGAGTTTGTTCCAAAGATTTCGGGCGGACTCTCCGGGCTGTTGGATAATATGACTTAAATCGTCGGCATCCGGAGGCCGGACATAAGTCCCTTGAAAATTGGCCCTGAAAGCGTCCTTAAGTTCCTCCCAACTTCGATTGAATTTTCTGGGAGGCTTTTCAACTAGTGTCTAGCTGGTCCCTTTAGCTTGAGGGGAAGATATTTGATGGCGTGGAGGTCATCCCCGCGGGCCATATGGATATGTAGGATAAAGTCCTCGATCCAGACCCCTGGGTCTGTCGTTCCATCGTATGCCTCTATGTTCACGGGTTTAAAGCCCTGTGGGAATTCATGGTCCAGTACTTCATCAGTAAAGCACATGGGGTGAGCAGCCCCTCTGTATCCAGACGCGCTGTGGCATGCCATCGGCTGTTGTTGTGTCCGGTGTTTATTCCAAACTGGCATTTGGTTGTCATAATTGTTTTGACGACCGCAGTCCCCCGCCGGGGTGTGTCCTTTAGATCCGTAGATGGATCTAGCTACGCCAACTTTCTTATCCAGGTGCTCACGTAGATCATGCACATCTTTGGTAGCTGCTTTGTTGCGGTTATGAAGTGGTACGTCTGGTCTCCTGGTCATGTTAATCTTTGGTGGAACAGCCTTGTCGTCGAATTCTGGCAGTAGCTTGCGCTTTCGGTAGCTCTTTGTATGGCGATCGTCGCCATATCTTTCTTCAGTGTCTAGCACTTTGTTCCATCTGCGATTGAGCGTTTCCTGTGTGGCTTTAAGACGTTGCTTCTGCTTCTTAAGACTTCTTGCTGTGGCCGTAAGCTTTCTGTGGAGGTTATATCGTTCCACGCGTTCTTCCGGAATGAGAAATGCGTCATCGTCCGGACTGTCTTCTTGTCCTGGGCTAGTTTGATGAACTCGTCCCTCTGGATCATTGTCTTTGGGCGTCTGCTCCGAACTGTGTTCGGCGTGACCTAGATTGTCCTGCTCCATCGCTGGTTCCATTTGGTCGTTGTTGCCTTCGAGGTTGACCGGAGTATCCATCCTTCTCGCGCTCTTGCTGATATTTTTACTGTTGCTGGATTTGGAACGGCGTCTGCGCCGTCGCTTTGGCTTTTGCCCGGGGGTTTTATCTTCCGGATTGTCACCGTCGTCTTCCTTGGGCGTATCCACCATGTATATGTCATGTGACGAGGCGGGAGTCCGGTACCCCATAGATTCCGAGTCTTCTCCTGCATCGTCATCCATACCGCCGATGCCTTCAGAGTCGAAGTCAAGCACGTCGGTTAAGTCATCAACCGTGGCTATCAAATGGGTGGTGGGTGGGCAACGAATTTCTTCGTCGCTTGCTTCCCACTCAAGCCGGACATAGTTCGGCCCAGAGTCTCTTGACAAAGAGAGAGATTTCAATAAGTTCAGCATGTCGCCAAAGGGCGAGTGCTGAAAGACGTCCACCGCTGTGAACTCCATTACCGAAGCCCAGCCAGGCTCGACGGGCCCGGGAACGCGCGGACAGGAACCTACATCCGGATATGAATCCAGGGGTCCGGAGTCACAGGTTTCCTCAAAAGGGAGGCCTGTGTTCGGCTCCATCGCCGATGGGGGTACGGCCTGCGGGGCGGGGTCTAGCCCTCCGTCCTTAGGCAACGCAACCTGCCCCGGATTTAGATCCGAGGCTTCTGCCAGGGTGATATCCCGAGCATCATCTGACAGCAGGTCTTAGCCGTGCTCATCGTGACTGTCCGGTGCTCCTGGTGCTAGCCCGAATCCGTCGAAGATCAATTCTCCGTGAATATCCGCTGTGTAGTTCAAGTTTCCGAACCTGACCTGGTGGCCGGGGGCATAGCTATCGATCTGCTCCAGGTGGCCAAGCGAATTGGCCCGCAGTGTGAAGACGCTGAACACGAAGATCTGTCCGGGGAGGAAAGTCTTACCCTGGACAGCGTCGTTGATAATGATTGAAGGAGCCATCGAGCCTGGCAGCGACGACACAGAGGAACTCTCAATGAAAGAACCAATGTCGGTGTCGAAACCGGCAGATCTCGGGTAGGGGGTCTCGATCTGTGTGTCAAGGCTGATGGTAAGAGGAAGCAAGGGACACAGATGTATACCCAGGTTCGGGCCCTCTCGATGGAGGTAAAACCCTACTTCCTGCTTGATTAATATTGATGATATGGGTAGTACAAGAGTAGATCTACCACGAGATCATAGAGGCTAAACCCTAAGAGCTAGCCTATGATGGTATGATGTTAATTGTGATCGGCCTTCTAGGGACCAACCTCTCCGGTTTATATAGACACCGGAGAGGGCTAGGGTTGACATGGAGTCGGTTACAAGGAAGGAAACATAATATCCGGATCGCCAAGCTTGCCTTCCACGCCAAGGAGAGTCCCATCTGGACACGGGCCGAAGTCTTGACTCTTGTATCTTCACGCTTCAATAGTCCAGATGTTGTACACAGTCCGGTAGTCCGGATACCCCCTAATCCTGGACTCCCTCAGTGGCGGCGAGGCTGCTCGACGATGTACGAGGGCGCGGGATGCCAGTGACACTAGTAAAAAAAGGACCTAATATGAGACATATTAGTGCCAGTTTGATTTTGAGCTGACACTAATGTGTCCATTAGTGCCGGTTCCAACGGCTAGCCGTCCGTGCTCATTAGTACTGGTTCATGGCGAACCTTTAGTACCGGTTCGTTCCACAAACCGGTACTAAAGAGGGTGGTGGCAGGGTGTTGTCAGTCTGGGGCCCGTCCAGCACCTTTAGTACCGGTTCGTGGCACGAACCGCTACTAAAGGTCGACGTACATAAACCCTTCTTCCACCTGAGCCACTCTGTTCTTCCCCTTTCCCCTCACTTCCTCTGTTCTTCCCCTCTCTTCCTTGAGCTCCTCACAAATTTTGCCCAAAATTTGTCAAGATTTGAAGGCCCCCATCCATTCAAATGATCACAAAGGTTAGCAACTTTGTCCTTTCAACTCTCATTGCTAGATTAGCTCTTGCAATGCTTTGTATAGTGATTAATTTGGGAGGAATTATATTTGCTAGTATTTGATTTATATGTAATTTGAGGTCAAAAATAACACTTAGTTTGCATATGTAGGTGTGGTTTACTTAGTGCCTTCTAAATCTCCGTCGTAACCACCGTCGATCGCCCGCACCGTCCCGTCGCCGGCACCACCTTGTGGTGAGGCTCTTGTTCATGAATGTTTTACATTACCAAATTGATGTTTTGTGATTTGGATATATAGTTACTCGTATAATTATCTTACCCGTACGTTGTTTGTTATACATAGTGCCATGGTTTTGATATCCGTCCCCGTCGGCCCTCGTCCTTGTTATGATTCGGATGTGGTATATTCTCTTTTAAAACTAGTTGTTGCATTTCGTGTTTATGACAAATTATGCCCATCAAGTTGACATAGATATTTTTATCTAGGAGGTATGTGAACCGGAAATTCCAACCGACCCTATTGTCGAGAGGTTAAATTTAGTTGAAAGAGAAAACGAGTATTTGAAAGAAAAATTGAAAAGAATTGAGGGGGAGAAGATGGAATTGGAGTTGCATGTTGCCGATGTCGTCGATGATCACAAGATCAAGATGGAGAAAATGAGGTTGAAGATTAGAAAGATTAGAAAATATGCCATTGATAGTGTGGCTTGGTATCATTATGCTGTTGGATCAATTGTTACCTTAGTTGCGATCTTCATCGCATTTGTTGTTGCATTTAAATTCTTTAGCTAGAGAGTTATTTGTATGTTGCATTTAATTAAGTGCTGTATATGAACTTTATGTATGAACTTGTATTAATTTGGTCTATTCGGTGTTGTGTAATGAAGATGAGCCGACAATGGATGTATGATGACCGATGCTCTCCCGAGTTCATTAATGGCGTGCATACTTTTCTGCGGGCCGCTGAGGCAAACAAGCGGGCGGATGGTTTTATGCCTTGTCCATGTGCTGGCTGTAAGAATGGTCACAGTTACTCTACGTCAAAAACCATTCACGTCCACCTATTTAAGTCCGGTTTCATGCCCCACTATAATGTTTGGACCAAGCACGGAGAAATAGGGGTTATGATGGAAGACAATGAAGAAGAAGAGGACGACGACGGCTATCCTGGCCATGGGTTCCCTGAATACGATGATACAACAATGGGGGAAGAAGCTGAGCCGGCAATGCGGGAAGAAGCTGAAGAAGAGGCATCAGATGAGCCCGCTGATGATCTAGGTCGGGCCATTGCCGATGCAAAGAGAAACTGCGCAAGTGATCTGGAGAGGACGAAGTTGCAGCGCATGTTAGAGGATCACAAGAAATTGTTGTACCCGAATTGCGAAGCTGACAAAAAAAGTTGGGCACCACACTTGAATTGCTGCAATGGAAGGCAGAGAATGGTGTATCTGACAAGGGATTTGGAAAGTTGCTGGTAATGATAAAGAATATGCTTCCAAAGGACAACGAATTGCCCGAGAGTACGTATGAAGCAAAGAAGGTTGTCTTCCCTCTAGGGTTAGAGGTGCAAAAGATACATGCATGCCCTAATGACTGCATCCTCTACCGCGGTGAGTACGAGGATTTGAACGCTTGCCCGGTATGCGGTGCATTGCGTTATAAGATCAGTCGCGATGACCCTGGTGATGTCGAGGGCGAGCGCCCCAGGAAGAAGATTCCTGCCAAGGTGATGTGGTATGCTCCTATAATACCACGGTTGAAACGTTTGTTCCAAAACAAAGAGCATGCGAAGGTGATGCAGTGGCACGCAGAAGACCGTAAGAAAGACGGAAAGTTGAGAGTACCCGCTGACGGTTCGCAGTGGAGAAAAATCGAGAGAAAGTACTGGGAGGAGTTTGCAGGTGACCCAAGGAACGTATGGTTTGGTCTAAGCGCAGATGGCATTAATCCTTTTGGGGAGCAGAGCAGCAACCATAGCACGTGGCCTGTGACTCTATGTTTGTATAACCTTCCTCCTTGGTTGTGCATGAAGCGGAAGTTCATTATGATGCTAGTGCTCATCCAAGGCCCTAAGCAACCCGGCAACAACATTGATGTGTACCTAAGGCCATTAGTTAAAGAACTATTACAGCTGTGGAATGGAACAGGTGTATGTGCGTGGGATGAGCACGGACAGGATGTGCGAGGAGTTTACAGCTGTACCTAAAGGCGTTGCTGTTCGTGAATGATTGGCCTGCTCTCAATAACCTTTCAGGATAGACAAACAAGGGATACTGTGGATGCACGCACTGTTTGGATGATACCGACAGTATATATTTGGATAGTTGTAGGAAGAATGTGTACCTGGGACATCGTCGGTTTCTTCCGACAAGGCATCCCGTAAGAAAGAAAGGCAAGCATTTCAAAGGTGAGGTGGATCACCGGACGAAGCCTCGCCACCGTACTGGTGCTGATGTACATGATATGGTCAAGGATTTGGAGGTAATCTTTGGAAAGGGTCCTGGCGGAAAACCTGTTCCGAAGGACGCTGACGGACGCGCACCCATGTGGAAGAAGAAATCTATATTTTGGGACCTGCCATATTGGAAAGACCTAGAGGTCCGCTCCGCAATCAACGTGATGCACGTGACGAAGAATCTTTGCGTGACCCTGCTTGGCTTTTTGGGCGTGTATGGGAAGACAAAAGATACACCAGAGGCACGGGAGGACCAGCAACGTATGCACGGAAAAGACGACATACATCAGGGTCAGGCCAGCTACGCTCTTACCAAAGAAGAGAAGGAAATCTTCTTCGAATGCCTGCTCAGCATGAAGGTACCGTCTGGCTTCTCGTCGAATATAAAGGGAATAATAAATATGGCAGAGAAAAAGTTCCAGAACCTAAAGTCTCATGACTGCCACGTGATTATGACGCAACTCCTTCCGGTTGCATTGAGGGGGCTTCTACCGGAAAACGTTCGATTAGCCATTGTGAAGCTATGTGCATTCCTCAATGCAATCTCTCAGAAGGTAATCGATCCAGAAATCATACCAAGGTTACAGAATGATTTGGTGCAATGTCTTGTCAGTTTCGAGTTGGTGTTCCCACCATCCTTCTTCAACATCATGACGCACGTCCTAGTTCACCTTTGCGAAGAGATTAACATTTTGGGTCCTGTATTTCTACACAATATGTTCCCCTTTGAAAGGTTCATGGGAGTCTTGAAGAAATATGTTCATAACCGTGCTAGGCCAGAAGGAAGCATCTCGAAGGGCCATGAAAATGAGGAGGTCATTGAGTTTTGTATTGACTTCATTCCTGACCTTAAGCCGATTGGTGTTCCTGAATCGCGGCATAAGGGCAGACTGGAAGGAAAAGGCACGCTAGGAGGGCATCAAATAATATGTATGGACGGGCATTCTCTCACTGAAGCACACTACACAGTTCTACAGAATTCCGCCTTGGTGGCTCCGTATATGGAGGAACACAAGAATTTTCTACAGTCCAAACACCCGGAGAAGTCTGACGACTGGATTACACGCGAACAAACGAGGACTTTCGCCGGTTGGTTGCAGAAACGTGCCCTGAATGATGGCGATATTCAAAATGACCTGTACTCGCTGTCCCAGTTACCATCTTCGAATATAATGACTTTCAAAGGGTACCAGATAAATGGGAATACATTTTACACGATCGCCCAAGATAAGAAGAGCACCAACCAAAACAGTGGTGTCCGCTTTGATGCAACAACCAACACGGGAAAGGAAACATATTATGGTTACATAGAGGACATATGGGAACTTAACTATGGATCAGGTGATTTGAAGGTCCCTTTGTTTCGGTGCAAATGGGTCAATATGACACGAGGCGGGGTAACGGAAGACCCGCAGTACGGAATGACAACAGTGGATCTCAACAATCTTGCGTATGCAGACGAACCATTCGTCCTAGCCAATGATGTGGCGCAGGTTTTTTATGTGAAAGACATGTCTACCAGGCCGAGAAAAAGAAAAGATAAGGAAGCGAATGGATCATACGACGAGCCAAAGCGCCACATAGTTCTTTCAGGAAAAAGAAACATCGTGGGAGTGGATGACAAGACAGACATGTCAGAAGATTATGAAAAGTTTGATGAAATTGCTCCATTCACAGTGAATATTGACCCGAGCATCCAGTTAAATGATGAAGATTTTCCATGGCTACGGCGCAAAGGGACACACGCGAAGAAAAATTTCACACCCAAAGATCTGGGATGTGATCGGCTTCACTATCATCACTTTCTTCTGTGTTTGACACCAAGGAGGGAATGTCTGTAATAGTTAGGGTAGTTATGTGTTTTGGCATTTGAAACGCGAAGAAATTTTATGTGCAAACAAATTCTTTTCATGCACTTACTGATTTTTTCTAGCTAAATGACCCTGAAATTGAAAAGCAATTCAAATAAACTCAGAAATGGTTGAAAGTTGGCATGGTATCATAATTTCATACAAATAGCATGTGCAACAAAGTAGAGAGGGTTACGGCAAAACCTAGATGCACTTCGTGTACAAAATGGACAATCTCTTTCGAAGTATCAAGGTTTCCGACGAAAACTGAACTGTTACAAAGGCATTTCATTTTTTAAATAACCTGAGCATTACCAAATTGAATATAATGATAAAACACACTAATATTAAACATAAGAAAAAAGAATCACTGGAAAAACATTTTTGAAAGTTAAGTTATTCACAAACTAGTGATTCACACAAATTTCAAATAATTCAAAATTTAAACTATTCAAATTTGAAAACTACCAGCACTAATAGAAAGTTTGTAATTTTTTGTATCTAAAGCAAAAATATTCACAAAGAAACTCTAAATACAGCAAAAAAACAACTCAAAAATAAATAAAACAAAAATAAATAAAGCGAAAAAAATTAAGAAAATAAAAAAGCCCGCCTACTGCGGCAAAGCGGCCTGCATACGACTAGGAACACAACCTTTTATTGGGCCAGGATGCAGCCCGCAAAGGCCCAGTAGGCCCACTAGGCGAAGAGGACAGGTAGGCCCAGTAGGCCTGCTTAGGAGAGGAGCTCGAGAGAGCTACCGCACTGGGGCTTATAAACCAGTGCAGTGGCCCCTCGACTAGCGAGGTGGGACTAAACTTGCGCACCGC
This sequence comes from Triticum aestivum, assembly GCF_018294505.1. Lineage (NCBI taxonomy): Eukaryota > Viridiplantae > Streptophyta > Magnoliopsida > Poales > Poaceae > Triticum > Triticum aestivum. Next base: position 481,769,085 of record NC_057801.1, on the reverse strand, counting down.
CTGGAGCCAGCGCACCCCCTTTAGTACTGGGTCGTGGCTCCAACCGGTACTAAAGACCCCCCCCCCTTTAGTACCGGTTGGTGCCACAACCCGGTACTAAACGGGGTGCGCTTCCCGCCGCTTGGCCTGACCAAAACAGACCTTTAGTACCGGTTGGTGGCTCCAACCGGTACTAAAGGTCCATCCTATATAGACAACACTTGAAAAAAATTCAGTTTCCCTCTGTTTCTTCCCTCTGTTTCCTCCCTCCGTCGCACCGCCCTGCCCCGATCGATGCCGTCCCCGTCGACGTCGCCACCCTCGTCCCTCGTCGCCGACCCCGGCCGTCCCCGCCCCTCGTCGCCGCCCCGGCCATCCCCGTCCCCGTCGTCCCCGTCGCCGTGTCTTGCCGGTGCCCCGCCCCATCGTCGCCGCCCCGTCCCGTCGCCATGGTTGCCCCGCCCCGTCGTCGCCGCCCCGTCCCGTCGCCCCATCGTCGCCGCCCCGTCCCGTCGCCCTGTCGTCGCTGCCCCGTCTTCGCCTCGCCGGTGAGCTCGCCCCGCCCGCCATGTCCACACACACACACTACACACACACACACACACACTACACACACACACAGACACACACTACACACACACATTAGTTTGTTTGTTATAAATTATTCTATTTTTTAGTTATATAAATATTAGAACTGTTAGTTATATAGAAATGTTATAATTTTTTTCTGTTTTTTAGTTATAGAAATGTTAGCAATTTTTCTATTTTTAGTTATATAAATATTAGAATTGTTATGGAAATGTTAGTTATATAATCAGGAAATTTTAGAATTAGTTTTAGTTAGATGAATTAGATTAATGTCAAATTGTTAGAATTTGCATATATATATAGAATTTTAGTTATCACAATCCAATCATTTAAAAATGTTACTTTTTGTGGGCATATAGTATTTGTTCTCGACGATATGCCCGGCCCGCATCCTCGCCGTCGACCCGTTCACGACGACGTCCTGCTTCAGGGGACCCATGTCTGGGACTGGGCTCCGCCGGGCTGGCACTGGGAGGTGCTACCTGGAGGGGCGCGCCGCTTGGTGAGGAACCCGACCTTAGGTCCCGTCGTCGACCCTGATCTTCTTTGGTGGCGTTCGCGTGGGCCACATTCAGTGCAGAGGCAGCCGGCCCCGCCGGAGGTGGTGCGTCGCCGTGTCAGGGAGAAAGATGAGCACGTCCATCGCTACATGGCTGCTATGGACGACGGCAGGTTCTCCACTACTTGGCGGGTTCTTTGGGCAGATGACCGGAGATATGATCCTGTGATGCTTCCTTCTCTTTGGGTGTGCACTGCCCGCGCCCCGGGAACCGCGAGTGGCGCCCTAGATTCTTCTGTAGTACTCGATCTTTATTAGGTACCTAGCCAGTGATGTATTCGATATATAATATAAGAGATGATGTATTCGAGATTATATATATTAAGACGATGATGTATTCGAGATTATATATTCGAGATGATGTATTCAAGATTCAGTTTTTCCTTATTGATTAATTGTATCCATGCATTGTAATTTGAATACTAAATTGTTTTATATTTCTTCTGTATTAGTAAAGTAAAAGCTATGTCGGACAATACCGGCAGAGAGAGAGAAGAGGAATTGTTCGACATCATACGCAGCCCTCACAGGCTAGATGATCTGAATGAAGCAGATGACGGCTCCCAATATCTAAACAATACCGGAGAGGGTGATGAAAAGATATTCAATCTCGACGACCGAGCTAATGAAGTCATGAACTATGATTATGATTACGATGACACAGACAATGTTTGTGATGACACAGACATGATCTTCAAATAACAAAGATTACCGGCGAGGTATATTTATATAAGCATACATCATGGTGATCATCACATGTTTTTTTATTAAAGTTATATTAACGAATCGATCTTTCTTCTTTCAGCCCTCCGGATCAAGCAAATCTGCTTCTACAGACAGCAAGACAAAGCGAGGCCCGGGCAGATTGTTGAAGGATGGTGTAAAGTACCACATCGAATCCATCAAACTTAGTGGCGAACCCCTCACGCCTAAGAACATTGCGGACAAGTGGACTCGTCAGTGCGGAGTTCTTGTGAAGGACAAACTCCCGATCTCCATTCAAGAATGGAAAGAGCCAAAGACTAAACGTCCAGGTGTTACTTGGGTCGACGACAGAGCCAAAAAAGACCTTTTGAAATCTCTGATGGAACATTTCACCCTACCAGATCATTTCACTAAAGCAGATGTGGAGAAAGTCAAGGCCGCTACTCTTAAGAAGATGGCAATTGCATTCAACACCCACAAGAAAACTGTATGGTCCAACTACCTCGCTAATGAAAGGAAGACTCCAGATTTCAAGGGAACACTGGAGAAGCAAAGAGAACACTGGGACGATTTCGCGACCTTCAAGGATTCAGAATTATCTAAGGAACGGTCGATGAAAAACAATGCAAATGGCGCAAGAAAGACGCAGTTCCATAGGCTGGGTCCAGGTGGCTACACGGTGGGATTGCCTAAGTGGGATAAGTATGAGCAAGAGATGGAGGATGCAGGGGTCACTTCGGTTACTAGGAACTGGCCCCCAGGTGCAGAACTTGGTTCTATGCGCATGGGGGAGCCTTGCACCCGAAGACGGGCGAAGTCTCACGGAAGGCAAGTCTAAAAGGAGCCGAACAAAAGATAATTGACGCAGTAGAAGAAGCTCGAAGGGGGGTGTTCATGCCCAACAGAGAGAATGACGAGCTTACACGCGCCCTGGGAAATCCTGAACACCCGGGAAGAACACGAGGCAAGGGCGTTATTCCCTGGTATGAGGGATTTTCAGAATGGAATGAGGACTACAGGACCCGTGCAAGAAGGAAGATGGAGGAGGAGAAGAAAAGGAAGCTGGAGGAGGAGCAGAGGAAGCATGATGCATAACGCCTTCAAGGCCTAGAAGCAAGGCACGCGGACCTGGCACTCAAATTCTAGCAGCAGCAACAGCAGATCGACTTACTTAGCCAGGAAAGGGGGTCTTAGCAGCGGCAACAGCAAGCGGATGATCGTCCAGCATTCGATAGCACCGTCCCATCCATGCCGAGAAGCAGCGTTGGTTCTGCCCCGGGCGACACACTACTGGATACATACCCTGTGGATGACATCATAGAGAACACTAACTGTCAGCTACACTCCAAAATGAAGAACATATCCATGAAGGTGGCGGACGACATTGCATTTCCAGTTACCCCCGAAGCAATGTACCATTGCATCCCGATTCCAGAGGGCTATGCTCGTGTCATGGTTGATGAAGTGGTGGACCCATATTCGGGGCTAACGCTTGGCATTCCTGGAGGTGAAGACGAGCGCACACTGGGAGAGGCCATACATCGTATCATCCTATGGAGAAAGGATTGCATCCTCTTTTGAAGTCCACCGACACCGCGTTGTCTGCCGACTCCTCCTCGAAGTCCGCCACCGAGTCAGCAGACTCCCGCTCCTCGAAGTCCACGAACACGTGAGATGACTCCTCCTCGAAGTCCGCCACCTCCTCCAAGTCCCCGAACGCGTGAGCTGACTCCTCTGGTTTCAAGTCCGGCACAGCGTCATGCCACTTCTCCTGTTTCAAGTCCGGCACCATGTCAGGCCACACCTCCTGCTTCAAGTCCGGCACATCGTCAGGCCACTTCTCATGGTCCAACTCCACGTCAGTCGTCTCCTCCGTCTCAGCAATCGCAGAAGAGACATGCCACAGCTTTGGTGCGTAGCGGTACGAGTCGAGGTAGTTCAGGAAGTACAGGCGGAGACAAGCAATATAAATATGGTCCAAGCCTCGCTCCTCTCCCTTAGAGGCCTTACGACATGACTAAGGAGCAAAACACAGCCATAGTGCAAGCCCAAGTGGACGCCCATTTTGGACCGAAACCGGCATCGCCGCCAAAGGAGAAAGTGCCTGAGAAAGTAATTGACCACTTCATTCGTATGGCTAGAGAACCAGCTCCCAAGCCTGTTGACTCGGACTATGAGCGCCAAATCAGGAAACTACATCGAGAACGACTAAAGAAGGAAGTGAGCTCGAGCTCGAGCCAGCAAGCAGCTGTCAAAAAATGTGGGAAAACTGTTCCCCAGTTGGGAGAATAGGCGGCACAAGCGATCCCCCCGCTTGTTGTGCCAACAACACATGAGAGGAGTAGTACGCGTGCCAAATATTATTGTGGGCAAACCGTTAGCGTTCCCCAGCATGGCGATGTGGTAATAACAAAGGATCATATAATGCAGGCTCAAATGCTCAATATCTCTGTTGGACAACTCCTCGAAATCAAGCCCATGTCTACACTTAAAGAATCGGAAATAGCATGGAAATATGTCCGGGGCAAACCTTTGGTCCATCCAGACAAGGTCAAGGACCTCCCAATGAGAATGTATCAATTGCATCAATGGTACATGAACATTACCAAGATTTCCAATCGATAGTCCCTCATGGTGAATGTCAAGCATGAGCATTATTACCATGAGAAAGCTCTGGCCATTGAGTATCCAGAACTATTTCAGTTATACAATCAAGACGCACTCGACAAGTCTATAGTCAGTTGCTATTGTCTGTAAGTGATTTCTTTCTGTAATTTAAGTCTCAAGCTAGTTATGTAGTGATAATTTTGATCAATCATTACATGTAATTATCCTCACTATATTCTTTTTCTATGGTATTATATGCAGGATGAAGATGTATGAAATGAAAAAAGCTGGACGCTATGGCATTGGCTTCATTGACCCAGATACCATTAATCAGGACATATGGCAGATTGAACATTGTCAAGATGCTGTAGAGGAAAGCATTCTAGAGTTCTTGAAGCGCCTCAATAGCAATGAAGATATACTACTTACTTACAACTTCCCGTGAGTCACACTGTCTTGTACTACAAATTCTGTTTTTGCTTACTACCTAGCTAGATGTTAATAATTAAGTGTATACGGTTTATGGTAGTTGATTAATTTTATGCACATGCCCGCTTAATTAAGACATGCATACATGTGCGTATGCAGATGGCACTGGGTCTTGTTAGACATTAAAGTTGAGGAAGGAAAAGTTGAATTACTAGACTCACTAACTAAAGAAGATAAAGACTACACCATCGTGAAGGGGATAGTCAATAGGTAATTTCAATCATTATTAACTATATCTCGGCCTATTAATTATTAGTTTGTCATTTCCTGATATGAACTATTTAATAACCCCTTTATTAATTTTCTTTGCCGGCGGGCAGGGCATGGGCAAAGTTCATCAAGGTGACTCCAGGCAAGTGGCCAAAAAAGTTGTTTTGGCATCGACCCATGGTAAGTAATTAAGTAGTACAAGCTAGCTACCATCTCTTTAATTCTTGTTTCAATATCATTAATTAATTATCATGCTTGATTAATCATTATCTGATTCAATTCCATTCTCATAAAGGCCCTGAAGCAGGCGCCAGGGAATAATCTATGTGCATTCTATGTTTGCGAGAACATTCGCATGATGACGTGCGAAAGGAGCAGATCTGATAGACAGGACTGGGTACGTTTGTCAGAACACTATTCACACCATCATCGATATCTAGTCACACAACTAACACACATGCTTATTGATCTCCTTCTTAATAGTTCAGATCGGTGCGGGATAAGCTCCTACCATCGGACCGCATACTAGCACTTCAAGAGGAAATAGCCGGATTTTTGCTCGACCTAGTCATAGATCCCAAACCCGCTACCGCCCCCATGAACCACTTGTCATCGTGCTCCGGAGGCACCAAAGGCAACATATGTAGGAGAAATTGTATATGTATATACATGTGTATGTGTGAATAATTAATGGTCTTGGTTTGTGAGACATTCGATTATATATTTATATATATATATGCGGTTCTACGTACGAGAAAATCTATTTATATATATGCATAACATGTACAATTTGTAGTATCGTGAAATACCAGCAAACAAAAAAATTGAATGGAAAATAAATCAACCCCCCCCCCCAAATATTTAGTACCGGTTGGTGTTACCAACTAGTACTAATGCCCTACACGCACCCCGGGTCTGGCTCGTGGCACGTGGTGGCACTTTAGCGCCGGTTCATGACGAACCGGTACTAAGGGGGGGGGGGGGCTTTAGTCCCCACTCTTTAGTGCCGGTTGGCAAACCGGCACTAAAGGCCGTTATGAACCGGCACTAAAGCCCGGTTCTGCACTAGTGTGAGGCGAGTTACGGTGGCGGCTGACAGGGCCGGCTTGGAGCGAGGCGGGCGGCTCAAGGTGAGGCCTACCCGGCACGGCCACGGTTGAAGAGGCGGGGGGCCGGGGTGACTTGGCGGCGACAACTCAAGGCCACCCATGGCAAAGGAGGCACATCGGTGAGGGGGGCACCGACGACTCGACGAGGCGGCGACTTTGACGCCGCTAGTGACTTGACTTGGTGCGAGGCTAGCGGCTCGGAGTGAGGTCAGCACGACAGCGGTGGTCAGCGGCTCGAGCGAGTCCTGCGAAGGTTGCGTGGAGCGGCAACTCAAAACATATGTGAGGCTGGTGCAAGGTCGCACCCACGGAGACCGGCGGCTCCGAATAGAGGAGCGGCAGTGCGATGTAGCGGGTGTCTCGAAAGCGTGTCCGTGATGGCGGCCGGTGGCTAGGCCGTGGAAAGGGCGGCTCAAAAGTGGTAGTTTTAAGGCAGGGGCACGGTGGCATAGACCGGTGGACGTGGATGCGGCCAGTTTGAGGCAGCGGGGTCACGACGGCTGGAGCTGCAAGGCAAGCCGGCGACACGGCGAAGGCCCTGTCTGTTTCTAGGTCGTAGTGCTCCCCTTTTTTCCTTTTCTGTTCTTTGTCTTTGCTGGTTTCCATCCGATCGGGCAGGCAAGTCAACAGGACCATTCACTACAAAAAAGACACATTCATGACATTTTGGGCCGAACGAATTTTTTTTCTGTCATACTTATGACACTTCTATGACGATAAATGTGACAAAACCCGGTATCATCATAGACGTGGTGGGCTCCTACTTCTATGACAAAAAATCATGACAGAAAATGGGCTTTTCGTCTTGGGCGGGCCGGAGACGCAGCTGCATGACATTCTTTGGGCCGTCCATGATGGAAAAAATCGTGGTAGAAGCGAGGGTGAGGAAAATATCGGGGAGTTCTCGGTTATGGTGGGTGGTTGGGGGCCGAGCGATGCACGTTTCTCTCGTACCGTACGCGCGTGGGTGCGAGGCATTGGGCTCTAACTGAAACCGAGTGAGGTGTTGGGCTCTAACTAAATCCGAGCGATTGCACTTGCTACATTACTGACCCTAGCGATTCCTTCGCTACTGCTGCTAACTGAAGCTGATCGAACCCTGCTGCCTCCTTCCCTTGATTAATAGTGAGCGTTGTTGGGGGGGGGGGGGGGGTGGATGAACAGTTCCTGGTGGGGGTGGATGAACAGAACCCCGTGGTGTTGCCTCTGGATGAACATGACCCCGATCGAGCCAGTTGGGGATGGATGAACAGGACCCCATGGAGGGCTGGATGAACAGGATGACCCTGTGGAGGGATGGTTGAACAGTAGCCAGTGGAGGGCTGGATGAACATTAGCCCGTGGAGGGGTGGTTGAACAGTAGCCCGTGGAGAGGGCTGGTTGAACAATAGCCGGTGGAGTAGCGCGCGGTGGAGGCTGGATGAACAGGAGCCTGTGGATGAACAGTCATAGGTGGAGGCTGGAGGATGTCGATGGTGGATGAACAGTAGCCCGTGGAGGCTGGAGGAGGTCAACGGTGGAGATGAATAGTATCTCGTGGAGTCCCGTTTTGCAGTACGCCACACCCCTCCCGATGAACAGGACCCCCGTTTCGATCGTAGCGCTCCAACACAAGTCAGTTTCCTCCGTTTTGCGGTACGCCACACCCCTCCCGATCAACAGGACTCCGTTTCGACTGTAGGAGGTCCAACAGAAGTCCGTTTCCTCCGTTTTGCGGTACGCCAGACCCCTCCTGATGAACGGGATCCCGTTTCGACCGTGGCCGGTCGAACACAAGGCCGTTTCCTCGGTTCTGTGGTATGCCAGGCCTTGTTTCCATCGGCTGTTCCATCCAAGCCCTCCCAATGAACACGAAGACCTAGCCATGTACACGAGCCCTAGCCGTACGTATGCGCGAGTAGGCATTGGAGACCCCGCCCGTATGTATGTACGTGGCCGTATTTTCTTTCTTGCACCCTGGCCGTTGTACGTATGTGTACATGCTACGTGCACGCCTCTACCACGACACGTGTGTGCCTCTACATCGACCAGTATGTACATACATGTTCGCGACAAGAATGATAACGCTACGTATGCTTCGACCAGGTGGGTCTTGACTGTCACGTACTTCCTTGCATGCGAAGATGTAGCTGGTGGGTCCCAGCAGTCAGGGGGGCGAATCATTTTTTTGCCAGTAATATGGACGCACTTCCTTGCGTGCGAAGATGGAGCTGGTGGGTCCCAGCTGTCAAGGGAGCGAATCATTTTTTTGCCCATAATATGGACGCACTTCCTTGCGTGCGAAGATGTAGCTCGTGGGTCCTAGCGTTCAGGAGGGAAACATTTTTTCGTGAAATATGGTGGCCCATCCGGTGTCCCTGATGTCACGTGGAGGAATAATTATTTTGCGCGTAATAAGGAGGCACTTCCTTGCGGCCGCCCTGGACCCAGTTGTCAGCCTCTCCATGTATAGTACTCTTCTGATGGAAGTCATTCCTTAACCACGTTGACCACACAGCTCCTAGATCACCAGGGCGGTGGACGACGGCAAGGCCTAGGAAGGGGACGCCACGGAACCGGGGAAGACCCGGTAGCGAAAGCCCGCGCGAAGAGGAGTATGAGGGTTCACTGGTTTGGCTGCAGTGTGAGGCTGCCGTCGCCCCAGAATAACAGGGGGTGTGGGTGAGTAGAGGGATGCCCTGGCCAACGGTGCGAGTAGTAGGGGGCGGTGAGGCCTGCGCGGCAGCATAGCCGTCCACGGGAGGCGGGTGCAGGCGGTCCCGCCGCCGCTGGATTTGGCGACTGGAGCAAGAAGATCAGAGATTGAAGAAACACGACGGCCGTTGGATTGACATCCAACGGTTACGTCTGCTAGAATCATTTTTTGATGTATATAATAACTAAAAAATCTTGCATACACGTCAACTTAATAGGCCCACAAGTGAGACCATTCCCTATTTTTTAATAATTTATATATAGCTCATTGCAACTTCTTATAAAATTTATTGCAGTCCGTTCTTTTTTGTTGGCCAGGGCCAGGGTTAAAAATTTAAACGAAATTTTGCATATTTCTATGGATTCCAAACTATTTTTAATACCGAAATGTCGAGCCATATTTATAGTACTTTGAAGATATATTTAAATTAGGTTAAAGCCCACTGAAATAGGAATCTGAAAATGTGAAAAAATTCAGAATTTATAAAGTAATTGCCAATTTGTCATCAATTTTTATATTTACAACCCATTTCATATTATTTTCAAGATTTCTAGGTGTCTTGAAAGAGTTGCAGCCCATCAGGGCGTAGAATAATAAGTAGGCCTAGATTGGGTATTCTTCAGAAAAATAAACTAGGCTCATTTTCACAAAGAAAAAATAGTTGGGTTGGTCATATGGTGAACATAAAATATAAGCCTGGGCTAGACGGGCCACAGCCAAGTTCAAACCCTGCTCCATCTCAACAATAACAAAAAAATACTGCTCGAGTAGCTACGTCCCAGGTGTTAGCCGATCTTGTGCTGTTCTCTTGTCTATTGACTATATACGCTCACAATGTCGTGGGTCTCGGATGTCAGGAAACCACTAGGAGGAACCATTTTCCTTTTCCATACGCTGACATGGTGGGCCCCTACTGTCATCCTCTCCACGTACTTCTGCCAATTCCTGTTGTTTGTTGACCATGTTGACAACACGAGAGGACGGCACCACGACGAGCGCACCAAAGCACGTGGAGGATGACGGCGAGGCCTCGGACGTCGGCATTAACGATTTAGGAGACGGTGGGGCGGTGATGTGTGCACTGAGGCGCGGCCAACCGTGGGAGGCGGAAGCAGGCGGCGCTGCCGGCAATGGTTTGGTTTTGGCGGCTGGAGGAAGACAGGACCGAAGAAACACGACAGACTGTAAAAGCAGCAGGAGTACTTAACAACCTTAACTGAAACCAGCAGGGGCACTTAACAACCATAGCTGAAAGCAGTATGAGTACTTATACAGGTTCAACCGTACGAATCACGCCTCGAACAAAGCTACTTTGCCTACAATTAACCAAGGGTGAGGCCGCCAAGCCCCAGGACAAGGTCCAGGCACCACCCCGCGCATCCACAACCTTCTGAAAGCGGCTTCATCTCGCAATGTGGTCAATAAACATGATATTCGCTTTAGAGTCATGGAAAAGTAGGAACATAATCTTCTATCCTATTCTCCAAGAAGGACGAGCCTTCATTATTTGAGACCACTCATTAATAAGTATCTTTTCACCTCCAAGGGGAATGGAGTAGGTCGACATAAACATCAAATTGTGACCAAGCACAAGTCTGACCCGACCATGGTCAGGCATCTATATAGGAACAATAGAACTGGGTAGTTTCTGTTTCAAGAAGATCACAGCTGTAAAACTGTGTATAAAAATAGTTTATGAACAAAATATATAACAGAAAACAGCTCGTACCATAAGTTTCTCAACACAGTTGGACCTATTCAACGAGTGCAGCAGTGGCACACATATCCCACGTGGCCTTCCACCATTGAAACACCCAACAAGGACCTCAAGATGACCAATAAAGTGTAGGAACTTGTGGTTGTCGTCCTAGTCAACTTCAGTGCCATTAGTAATAGCTGAGTTCTTACAGAATAACAAACGAGTAGCCTGCTTAACTTTGAAAAGACCTACACGTGCCACCAATTATAAGAAAATATTAGTTAGAAGCAGCATCTTCGTGAGAGATTCATTGCTACTTCTAAAGTTAAATTGTGATTAGTTAGACAGAATAGGTGGATTAAGAAGTAATCGAAGCAACAAGCAACAACCAGATACAAAACTAACATGGATGAACAATTGGAACGACGTTGAAGTGGAAGATCGCAGTGAAGATGAAACCAGGTTCTGCTATTTCCATCAACATTCATGCGCCAACTTTCAGTCTGTAACACTTGAGAAAGTTTATCCAAGTTCGGCCATAAAAAAAGCAGCGATCTTCTTGGTTCATGAACCGAACTCGGAACTTATATCCATGGCTTGTGTTCACCATGGCCATTAAACTGGTCTATTCAGTTATGGCAAGGCTGAGCATCTTGTGTACATGTGTTCTCGCAGAGCAAAAAATGCACTGCAGGAAAAATAATATGAGAACACAATGTATTCCATATCCAAATCTAGAAATAATTTCCTCCTTCACGTTAGTGTTGACAATCGTACTAGTAGTACCTTTTATCCAAATATAGCAATCCAAATTTCCAAATTAGTTGAAAGCATGTTCAGAAAACCCCACCCTCCCGGATAGAAAAGAGGATTCTAGGAACATACTGTCCGTGTTTTAAAATCCTCTATTAGGATGAGAAGGAACAAGTGTGGCCTCTCGCCGAGGGTGCATAAACCTGTAGGGTCCTCGCATTTTGGGCACAGCAAATGAAGCACACTAGATTCAGTCGAAAGAAAAATGCATCAACGGCGGCTGCTGCTATCCTATGATTACCCGCGACCAAGGGACTTGGATTTATCGGGGATGGATGAAGAATTGGTACCTGGTTCTCCATGAGAAAACCCTATGCAATCACCGAGAGGAGGTTTTCTCTGAACAAGAAGACGAGGGAGAAGGGGATTCAGGCCCAGTGAAATATTGCCGCTTTGTCCATCCAGCTTACTTGTAAAGCTGGAAAGGGGGGGGTTGTGATTTAACGGCTCATTGGGCATACTGCGTTGCTATGACCGGGGCGTGTCTACCGTGCAGTTGTGCACTCTAATTTGGTGCATATGGCACGTGGACCCTGTTGCCGGATGGCCCACATATCAGCGAAAGGACGTAGAAAGACAGGAGTAACTAGTTACACATAAATATTTTTTTGACAGAGAGATACTCCCTCTGTAAAGAAATATAAAAAAACTTTTATATCACAACTTTATACATAAGAAAAACCAAGGGGAATATATATAACATATATAATTATAAAAACAGAGTTTTTTAACACAATATAGACGAGTTGGTGATGATGGTGTGCCTGCCATCCTGCAATATAGGCCGTCCAATTTTTATCTGACGGATAGGAAGGAAGCTATGGAAATTTTGCAAAAAGGTACCCACACACCTCGCCACATTTGCAAATAAGGCCTTCCCTCGTTCATCCCTTTCTCCCGTAAGATAAAATACTCATACAAATGCATCTTGATGTTACGTGCAACGCACGAGCATTATGGGGGTTCAGCTGAGAATATAATACTCAGATAGGCTCATGGTTCTCGACTTTGGGCCGCAGGCCCACCCTGCATGTTTGGGGGCCCATGTGTTCTACCTCAGGGATTTTCATATTGCAAGCGATCGGTACGGCACTTGTTTTAGATGCTGTCGCAAGGCAAATACACAAAATTGAATAAAGCACGACAACTGTTGGAATGAAGTCGAACAACAATTCCTAATTAGCAATGAGAGTTGCAATTATATAAACGATATACCATGTGATAAATAATACTGTCGTACTACTTATACACACATGACACTTGATTCACCATGCCAGATTATTACATCAAAATCTCTCGGAGGATAGATCAGTTCGGCAATTGCGTGTTGCTACTGAAGAATTTCAAAGTTGATTTGGACCGGCTCTCCTTGCGAAGAAAGTTCGATTTTGACATCATCCCCTACCGCAAGATATTATTTCTTTTGAACCTTGACCATCCTTTAGCATCAATCATCATGCGACCATCCTTTGTACTTACGGTATATAGAGCAGGTTCATTCACACCAAGGCTGCGCATGGTAAGAGAAACTTGGCCACGGTCGCTTGAATTGTTGAACGAGTCCCTCGTTGCTCTAGGAATTCCCTGTTTGCAAACAAGAAGACATACACAAACAGTTAGATCAACACAGTGAGTCATGTGAAACAACATGGAAAGAAAAAAGAACGAAGCACTTGGGCGGCCAATGCTTACCAAGAAGGTGGACATGTCGGTTTTTGTAAGGACTTTGGTATATGAAGTGCGAACTGCAGCCTAGCCTGTTGCCAGTGCAACTGCTCGTTCGGTTGCCGCTGCATGGGCTGGAGAAGATGCAAGTGCAAGTGTTGGTGCAGGTGTCGAATCCATTGCTGGTGCCCGTGCCAGTGAGACTGGTAGTGCCGTTGCTACTGCCGGATATGGTGATCCATGTAGAGCCGGTGCCGGTGTGGGAGCAGGTGCCAGTGTCGATGCCCAATCCTCTGGTAGATCATCCTGATCCGCTGACGCGGTCGGTGCCCAATCCTTAACAGGATTAGACTGAGCTGCTGCCGCTGTTAGTGCTAGAGCAACTGCCGGTGCTGAATCCATTGCTGAAGGTGGTACCGATGTGCGAGACAACGGCGATCGTGTCTGGTCTGCTATGATCAGCTTTCTAACTTGACTAGGCTCCATGACTGTGATCCAGTTTTTTTCTTCATTTCTTTTAAATGCGAGAAGGACTAATTGTGGAGTTTTTGTTAAACCAAACAACAGTTCGTCATAGGGATTCAGCTTGTACTCAGACAACAGACTGATCCAATTTTTTCCGGTAATATAAGTGATGGACGGTGCCTTCGTTATTGACACGACATAAGAAGTGGAACCTGCAAAAACAGCCATCGTAGAGCAAACCAAACGGTTATTCTGTGATGAATGTCACATGGCAAAACCTGCATCATAAAATTGCAAGAAAATAACATGACATTAAATCAATAAGATTTAGACAGTAAATCAATAAGATTTACTTGATGTGACACAAGTGAATCCTTACCAGGAAATCACTATGTTGAAGTACTAAACAGAAGATTGATCGTCCAACTACGGGTGGCATGTTGGACCCCCACCTACTCCCACAAGCAGGACAGTCCAAAGGTTGTGACAAATCGTATGGACCGAACATCCATGGGACTGCAAATCCTGGTGGGTGCGATAAACCCTGCAATGCATACAGATATTGGAGTGTAACCATAATTGATAAACCGTCCTCACAAAAAAGATGATCTGGATACTTCAAAATATATGGACTGAATTGAGTGGATGGACATTAACATAGATTGTTCTCAGGAGTCACTTTGCATCAAAAGCGGCAATACTAAACAATACATGGTTCACAAACACAAATCAAGTACTGAACAATAGTACTTACTACAGACAAGCAAAGTTGCACTAATTAAACTCTGTAGATTATTTCTTGCCACCAACCTACGGGATGAACCCCGCATAAGAGACTAGGCCATGGACTTGGTGAGAGATGTCTACCTGCACCATCAACATCTCGTCAACCTTGGAGAACCTAACAGAGTGGTCTTTCCACTCATAAACATGATGATGAAGACAGGCCGCATCAGATTTGTCGGGAAGCTTTACAAGAACCACACCCTTCGTAATCAAAGGCACAGCCAGGAAATTGTTGTGGTCAAGTAAAGCCTCGAGAACACGCCTGACAACAACGCAATAGGAAAACAATAGTTCGAGACATGTGGCGACAAGGACACAATAGCTGGATAGTTTAGCAGTAGAACTCATCCTTAGGTCTTCCAGTTCACACGACATGACTTTGAGAACTTCATCTCCACCGCGGACCTAGTTCTAATTCAAACAAAAACCATATTTTATTACTACCTCCGTTCGGAAATATAAGATTATTTTCGATATTATACTCCATATATGACTACATATACGCACAGAAATGAGTGAACAAAGACAATAGAACATGTCTTCAAAGGCATGAGAGCAGAGGGATTACTTGCAATATCCATAACACAAGTTAGTGAGGAAAATATACCCTCTTTAAAGATAGCATTGATGTTCATAAAGTACTCCCTCCGTCCCAAAATTCTTGTCTTAGATTTGTCTAGATACGGATGTATCAAGTCACATTTTAGTATTAGATACATCAGTATCTAGACAAATCTAAGACAAGAATTTTGGGATAGAGGTAGTAGTTGAAAGTAATCTATAAGAAACCAGTGTCAACCTCTTGCATGTTTTGGTCAAAAGAGGAATTTAGAATAGTCATTTGGCCGATGACCCACAAGTATAGGGGATCTATCATAGTCCTTTCAATAAGAAAGAGTGTCGAACCCAATGAGGAGCAGAAGCAAATGACAAGCGGTTTTCAGTAAGGTCTTCTCTGCAAGCACTGAAATTATAGGTAACATATAGTTTTGTGATAAGATAAATTGTAATGGGTAACAAGCAATGAAAGTAAATAAAGTGCAGCAAAGTGGTCCAATCCTTTTTGTAGCAAAGGACAAGCCTGGACAATTTCTTATAATGAGAAAAGAGCTCCCGAGGACACATGGGAATTATCGTCAAGATAGTTTTCATCCTGCTCATATGATTCGCGTTCGGTACTTTGATAATTTTATATGTGGGTGGACCGGTGCTTGGGTACTGCCCTTACTTGGACAAGCATCCCACTTATGATTAACCCCTATTGCAAGCATACGCAACTACAAAACAAGTATTAAGGTAAACCTAACCACAACATTAAACATATGGATCCAAATCAGCCACTTACGAAGCAATGCATAAACTAGGGTCCAAGCTTCTGTCACTAGCAATCCATCATCTACTTATTACTTCCCAATGCCTTCCTCTAGGCCCAAATAATGGTGAAGTGTCATGTAGTCGATGTTCACATAACACCACTAGAGGAAATACAACATACATGTCATCAAAATATCGAACGAATACCAAATTCACATGACTACTAATAGCAAGACTTCACCCATGTCCTCAGGAACAAACGTAACTACTCACAAAGCATATTCATGTTCCTAATCCGAGGAGTAATAATATGCAATAAGGATCTAAACATATGATCTTCCACCAAGTAAACCAATTAGCATCAACTACAAGGATTAATCAACACTACTAGTGTAACGACCGGTTTTCCAATAAAAGCTTATTGAGAAACCGACCTTTATATAAACCAGTATAGGAAAATCCTCCTTACTGGTAGACAAATCCTTGATACAAGAAATCCAGTAGTACTAAATATTATACAGGGTTGAGCTGAGGTTGCTCAGCAATTTATTACAAGCATGCCAATATTATACATAAGGGCGTACATGACACAAGGGTGTGGTGGCATACTACTGACTCGTAATAAAAGTGGTGGTGGATATGTCAGAGTGAAGTGGGTGATATGACTCCTAATCTTGCAGCTCATCGAGCGTCAAAGTGACGCTCAATGATTTTATTCGGGTAGCGGAAGCGTATATGATACAAGTAACCAATTCCAGGATCGCACGGGACTGACTGGGAGTCCTCTAGGTGTCAGACTTGCTATCGTACTCTTCATCCATAAGATCGCCTTTGTCAACATCTAGCCAAATCAACAAGCCAGGAGAGTACTTTGAATGTACTCGCAAGACAGTTCAGACATAAGATATAACAAATGCAAACATGATGCACCATGAGTAGTTAGCAATGCACACTCAAATTATAAATTTGCACGGCATGTTAAATAAAAAGGAAGTCAGGCGGTAGTCCTCCCAAAATCCCAATAAAATAACTGAAAACCGATCAGGTGTCTTAAGCAACGCCTCGAAAGGTAAAAATAATTTAACATGCCGCAGTCGGGCGTCTGAGCGACGCCGCATAAAGGGCTTATATTGAATGGAAATGACAGTGCGTGCCACTGTCGGACATCTACGCGACATCTCGGAAAGGGCTTATAATGAAAATAAATAACAGTGATGCCATAGTCGGACGTCTGAGCGACCTCACGTAAAGGGCTTATATCGAAAGTAAATAACAGAGGTGCCACAGTCGGACGTCTAAGCGACATCTCATAAAGGGCTTATATTTCATCATTCGTATTCAATAAATTCATGAAGTTAAATCACTCCAAGAAATACTCAGTACATAATAATAAACGGGTAAGTCCGTCCACAGGAGTAATCATTCAGCCGGATTTAACACTCATGTTTATTCACCGGAGATTATACTGAGACTGACACTGAGACTGACAAGACACGTTGAACACGGTCCTTGACCATAGATACGGTTACTCGAATGATTTTGACTCTGCAGAGTTTGTACTATTTAACCACAACCAACGGATTTCAGTAGTCACAGGGGACTAGTTCCGTTTATGGTATTTCAGAAGAAACACATCTAACCAGTACACACCATTCCACCTCCCGATGCCAGGAATCACCCTAGGCAACATTTAAGAAAAACTTTGAGACGGGGAGGCCACAACCTCGAGTAGCATGGGATCAAATTTATATCGCACGCTCTAAGGGGTGCCCCCCTCTTGGTCCCAACCGGAAACACCCATGCCCCCTGACCGGATGACTGGCTTTAATCCAGGCCATGGAACCCTCATCACGGCCTCCCTATTTGGTGTGTACGAGGAAAGAGGTTTACAACTTACTAAACCATATTCTTTGCAGAAAACATATGGTAGCACAAAGGAAATGGATGGTAACGTGACTTGATCCACGTTAACACTGGAGTTAAATGGTTTGGCCTAAGACTGGCATGCTTCAACAATACCATCTTACCACCTTTCATGTCACCACATGATCATGTAAACTCACATCAAATAACCCATCGAGTTTCGAAGCTCACCTGTATTAGCTTTGCATGCAATATAACACTTACGGCTATTCATATAAACATGCCATGAAATAACTACTCAAGCAAACATGCAAAACACTCATCATATCAAAGGTTCAAACATGTGTGCCTGGTTCGGAGTAGTCGGAGTCTAGCTCGGTGAAGTTCGCGGTTCCGTCACCTCCTCCGGTATCTACGGTATAAAGAAAGTACGTACCAACGTAAATACCGTGTGTGCACAAAAAGTGTTCCAAATTTTTTTCAAATAAATATGATAGAAAACTAGACAGAAAAATAAAGATGATATAAAAAAGAATCAATCAAAAATCATTTTATTTTTAAAAGTTATTAAAGTTTTAGCCCAGGGACTTATCTGTAATGAAATAGAAAGTTTCCACGGGGTAGAACAGAAAAAGGCAGAAAAATGTTTCATTTCAGAAGGCATATTTTGCCCGAAGGCGTTTTCAGAAAACGTTTCAAAAAAAGAAAAAGCTGACGGGGGGTCCCACCCGTCGGGTTTAAACCCTAAAACAGAGTCACCGGCGCCCGAAGGCTGCGGTGGACGCCGGCGGCGATCCACGGCGAGGTAGGGAGAAAGGAGGGTACCTATGGGTTCCTTGGGTCCTTCCACACTTGTGGGTGGTGGAGTTGGTCGTCAGCGAGCACCACGTCGACGGCGGCATCAACTCCAGCGGACGGTGGTTTAGGTGTTGGTGGATCTCGCCGGGGAGGGCTCCAAAGGTCGAATTGGGGCTCGGGTTAGAGTACTGGGTGCACTAGAGGGTTGCTGACGCGGTTTGGGAAGCGGGGATGGTCTCACCTGAGTGAATCAAGCTGGAGCCCGAGGCGGATCGGGGCGGCCGGAGTCGAGGAATGAGACCTCCTCGGGGTCCTTCTAGTGGCTAGGTGGGGCTCTGGTGAGGTGGAGGTGTGGTGCGGGGTTGAGAACGAGCTCGAGGGTTCCTTTTATAGCTGGTCCGAGGCGGTGGCCGTGAACGGGATAACTTCGGTGATGATTATGGCGGGGCAGTGGTCGGTCAGGTGGTTTAGGGGGCTAGGCATCACCGTGAGGGTCTAGTGGTTCCGTTTAAGTGCTAAGTTTGGCCTGCCTTGGTTGATACTCCAAGTTCCTAGCGGAACGGTGCACGGAGCTCGTCGGCGGCAGTGAGCATGCTCTGCGCTGCTCAGGCCACGGCGACGGTGCCGCAGCGTGCATAGGCAAGCAGACAGCCACGCGGAGGCTTCGGGTGGCTTGGGCGGTGCTGGACGGCGCCAAAAGGTGGTGCTTGTCCCTACTGGCCGCCATGGGTGGCTCTGCCACCGCAGAAGCTGCCGGCGTTGGCAAGACACGTCACCGCCGACGATGGTGCCCGTCCAAATGATCATGCGGCACTCTGGATAAGGAGGGGGAATAGGGAGCCAGGCGCCACTGCAGTTACTGGTGAGATCGACGCCGTGCTCTGAAGAAAACGACACTGACGGTGAAACAGGAACACTGAAAGTCTGAACTTTCTGAATTTGAACATCAACAGTGCATGCCAGGTGCTCGATGAAATGAGTTTGGCATGTGGAGAAATTTTCTGGAGCTGACCTTTGGTGAGGTGACCTCTCAATGCACCTGGGGGCTGCCTGATTTATCCCAGAATTTTTGGAGAAGAAAATATTGAATTTCACCAAAAATGACAAATCTGGTCCAAATTTGCAGTGACCAAATCTTGAAAATTTTGAATTGTGGAAGAGTGGATCTTGATGGATCTTGGTTGGGGGTGCTAAGGACTAGTCAGAGGAGTTGGTTTGGGATCAAAACTCAAAAGAAATCAGTTACTTCCTTTGTAAATCACCTAGGTCCAAAATAAAAGACAGAAATAGTTTTGGGGATAAAATAAATGGAATAAAAATCAAAAATAGGTTGAACTTGCTAGGATTGGCTACTTGACTTGACCCAAAGTGGAGGGAGGGGTTTTGGAAGAAAGTTTTAACATGAGGCATGGTAAAAGAGAATGGTTTGAATAAAGAGAATAAATCAAAAACCCATAGGATTTCTTTTTAATTGAAAAACTTTCAAAAATGAATTGTGATGAGTCAACACCAAATGAAAAGCCTTCAAAACCAAACATCAAGGTTGAGGATGACCCAAAATAAAAAATTTTGTCATAAGGGAGAATTTTGAGAAGGAGAGCCCTTTTTTAGAATGATTTTAAATAGCCTCTTTCAATTTTTTTTGAAAAAACCAAATCAAAATTTTTGGAGTGTCACAACACCTACCCCCTTAGGAAAAATCTCGTCGCCGAGATTTCAGCTGATCCTCAAATAGGTGTGGGTGTTCTGTCCGAAGGAAATCCTCTCTTTCCCATGTTGCTTCATTCTCGGTGTGATTGCTCCAGTGAACTTTGAAAAACTTAATTGTTTTCTGACGGGTCCTCCTTTCAGACTCCTCCAATATTCTTATTGGACGTTCCCTGTAGGTGAGGTCTGGTTGCACGTCAATGTCTTCATGAGATACATGCTTCTTTGGGTTGCTTACGCATTTCCTCAACTATGAGACGTGGAACATGTCGTGGACGTCTGACAGTTCTTCGGGTAGGTCTAGCTGGTAGGCTATTGTGCCTCTTCGTGTAACTACACAGAAGGGTCCAATGAATCTTGGTGCTAGCTTTCCTTTAACTTTGAATCATTGCAGGCCCCTCATAGGCGATACTCGTAGGTACACATACTCACCTGGTTCAAAACTGACTCCTCGATGTTTTCGATCATAATAACTCTTTTGTCGGCTTTGAGCTGTCTGGAGTCGGTCCCTGATTAGCTTAACTTTATCCTCAGCTTCCTTGAGCATGTCTGGGCCGAAGATACGGCTGTCTCCGGTCTTTGACCAATTTAGTGGGGTACGACATCTCCGCCCGTACAAGGCTTCAAAAGGTGCCATTTGTAGGCTGGCTTGGTAACTGTTGTTGTATGCGAACTCTGCATATGGCAAGCTCTCTTCCCAACTGGTCCCATAGGTGAGGACACATGCTCTCAGCATGTCCTCTAGAATTTGGTTCACGCGTTCAGTTTGTCCATCAGTCTGGGGGTGGTATGCTGTACTGATGCTAGTTGAGTTCCCACAGCATGTTGTAATTGATCCCAAAATCTAGAGACGAATTGGGTGCCTCTGTCAGATATTATAGTCTTTGGAACTCCGTGCAAACAGACGATACGGGAGAGATAAAGCCTGGCAAGCTTCTGAGTGGTGTGGGTTGTCTTTACTGGGATGAAATGTGCCACCTTAGTCAATCTATCTGTGATGACCCATATGGCGTCATTTCCGTATCGTGACCGAGGTAGTCCGACAATAAAATCCATTCCAATCTCGTCCCATTTCCACTCAGGTATCTTGTTTGGCTATAATAGTCATGCTGGTTTTTGGTGCTCGGCCTTAATGCGCTGACACGAATCACAACATGCAATGAATGTGGCTATGTCCCTTTTCATACCGTGCCACCAAAACTTTTCCTGAAGGTCCTTGTACATTTTGGTTCCCCTAGGGTGGATTGAATATGGAGCGGTGTGGCCTTTGGCTAGAATTTGCTGTTCAAGGTCTTCTATATTTGGTACGCAAAGCCTATCTCTGTACCACAATATTCCCTTATCGTCTATGACGAATTCTGAGGCCTTGCCCAAACTCACTTGTCTTTTTATGCCTTCAATGCTGGGGTGTCCACGCTGAGCCTCCTTAATCTGTTCTGTCAGGGTGGGCTGTATTTCCAAATTCGACACATTGCCTTCAGTGACCATTACCAAGTTGAGTTTAGCAAACTCCTGCTGAAATTCAGGTCTCAAATCTGGTAGACTGGCGTTGCCCGAGTTGGGGTTCCGACTAAGAGCATCCGCCACTACATTTGCTTTTCCTGGATGGTAGTGAATGCCAACATCATAATCTTTCACTAATTCCAACCAGCGTCATTGTCGCAAATTGAGTTCTGGTTGTGTGAAAATATATTTGAGTCTTTTATGGTCTGTATATATTTCACAACGATCCCCAAGCAAAAAGTGTCTCCACTCCTTGATTGCATGAATGACTGCTGCCAACTCCAAGTCATGAGTGGGATAATTCTCTACATGCTTTCGTAGTTGCCTGGAAGCGTAAGCGACTACTTTGCCTTCTTGTATTAACACGCATCCGAGGCCCTTTCGGGATGCGTCGCAATACACTTCAAAACTTTTGTGTATGTCTGGTACAACCAATACTGGTGCTGTTGTCAATTTCCTTTTGAGTTCTTGGAAACTTTTCTCGCAGGCTTCAGTCCATACAAACTTTTTATCCTTCTTGAGCAACCGTGTCATTGGTTTTGCTATGGTGGAGAATCCTTCAATAAATCTTCGGTAATATCCTACCATTCCCAAGAAACTTCGTACATCCGTTACGCTGGCTGGTGGTTTCCAGCCAAGTACGGCCTTGACCTTTTCCGGGTCTACGGCAACACCTTCTCGGGTTAGTACATGGCCTAGAAACCCAACCTGTCTTAACCAAAATTCACATTTGTTGAACTTGGCGTATAATTGATGTTTCCTTTGTTCTCTCAGTACATTCCTGAGATGTTCAGCGTGCTCTTCTGGTGTCTTGGAGTATACCAGAATATCGTCAATGAATGCCACAACAAATTTGTCCATAAATTTCATAAATACTTTGTTCATGAGGTGGATGTCGCGGTTCTAAGTCTGACAGTAGAATGGGGGGTAGGTATGGAGAGGCAAGATCCTAGCTATGGAGTAGTTGTACACACGAATGTTTTACGAGTTCAGGCCCTTCTCGGAGGAAGTAATAGCCCTACGTCTCGGAGCCCGGAGGCGGTCGACTGGTTTCTATGTATATGAGTTATAGGGGTGCGAACCCTTTACACTGAGGAGGGGGTGGCTTATATAGAGTTCGCCAGACCCCTTCCGGCCCTCGGTTATGCAGGGTTTAAAGTACATTAAGACAGGGGATTACTGGTAACGCCCTCATAAACTGCCATGAAGAGTATTAAAGCTACTTAATGATAGACCATTGCGTGTTGAGTGACTTTAGGTCTCCTGGCCGTCGAGTGGTTAGCTTCATGGTCGAGTGGCTATCTTCATCGTCGAGTGTCCTTGAGTTCGTCGAGTGAAGTCCCTCTTGGTCGACTGGAAGGTAGCTTCTTCTAAGGATGTCCTTGGGTAGGGTATCCTAGGTAGGTCGATGACCCTACCCTAGGTACATGACTTCATCATTAGCCCCCGAATGGATCGAGGTTTGAGTGAGGAAGGGGTTGATAATTTTCTCCGACCTATTTCCCGTGCTCTGATTATGTCGTAAGCTGGATCAGCGATTTTTCTTTTTTGGCGTTGGCATTAACTTTTCTTTCAGTCGCCTTGATCCATTCTTTTCTTCTGTCGAGTGAACTTTTGAACTTAGTGAACTCCCGAGCGACGGATCGCAGGAAATCTATCGTCTGACAGATTGATCTGCCGTCAGCGGATTTTGTGGGATCCGAATTTTGGGAAGCGCACGAAGCGGGGCTGACCGCGGTACTCGGATGGGATAAGGCGTGGACGCCTCGATTTCTGCGCCGCCTTTTTCGCCACGTATCAGGCGTGCACGACTGTTTCGGGATGTGACAGGACCGCCTGGGCCTACTTGTCATCCACTCGGAAGCGTCCTTATATAAAGCGCCGGGCGAGGGTTTTTGAACAGTGCCTTCTCATTCTTCTCTCTGCCCTCTTTGCCTCCGCCCGCTGTGCCTGTTCTCGCCTCCGCCTATCCACTCTTCGCGTGCTTCACCGGCGACAATGGTGAAGGAGAAGATGGCGGCCTTGGAGCGCGCGAAGAAGGCGACGGCGACGGGGAAAGCAAAGGGGAGAGCGTCCAGTCGGGGAGGATCTTCGTCAAGGTCCCGCCTGCCAAAAGGTTGGGTCCAAGGGGGTTGGATCCGTTCGACCATCACTGAGACGGATCTCAATGACCTGGACAATGAGGGTCTGATCCCCCACGGGTCAGCAAGGCTTCCGGGGACCGAGTGTCAACCGCAGCCGCAGGAGGGTGAGTGCGTTCTCCTAGCCACTCATGTATACTGTGGATTCTCTCTGCCGCCGAGTGTTTTCTTCCAAGGGTTTCTGAACTTCTTTGGGGCATAACTCCACCATTTCACTCCCAATTCCATTGCCTATCTTGCTGCTTTCGTGTCCATGTGCGAGAACTTCCTGGGTTGTCGACCACACTGGGGTCTCTTTAAGCACATATTCACCTGTAGCTCACAAACGGTGAAAAGGGCGAGTCCGGATGATGAGAGGACTAAGGTTATCCAGATGTGCGGGGGTCTTGGGATTCAGATGAGGAATAAGAGTACTTTCCTGGCCATGACCCTTCCTGAGTCGGTAAGAGGGTGGCAGTTGACTTGGTTCTACTGCCAAGACGAGTCGACGCCGGGGCAGTCGACTGGTCTCCCTCCGTTCTCCGTGGACCGAGTGGACAAACCCTCTTCTCTGAAGGCGC
Organism: Triticum aestivum; assembly: GCF_018294505.1. Taxonomy (NCBI): domain Eukaryota; kingdom Viridiplantae; phylum Streptophyta; class Magnoliopsida; order Poales; family Poaceae; genus Triticum; species Triticum aestivum. Next base: position 481,744,830 of record NC_057801.1, on the reverse strand, counting down.
TTCCTGAGGAGAAAGCTCAGGTAAAAATGTTTATGGAGCGTGTAGTCCAACTCGTTAGGGACGGAGTGACGGGTATGGATCTTCTGGAGGCCTTCCTTAGACGGCGCATCCAACCGCTTCAGTACCGAGGCCACCCGATGTGGCTGTACTGTGGTACCGAAGACACCACTCGGGTCCATCCAGAAGCGGTCGACGATGCCACACTGGAGAGGTGGGTGGCCGCACTCACAGGGAATAAGGACAACCCTTGAGGGGCTAGGAGGATCCCACCACTCGACTGTACCTACACACCGGACACGGTATGACCACTTATCTACAATTGTAATCTTGCTTTATTCATTCTGCTTCGCTGCAAATTGGTCGATTGACCTTTGTTTTGTTTTGTTGTCTGACAGGCCACCACTGAGTTATACTCGATGCCCAATGGAGCGCAAACGCCGACTGAGGAGGAGGAAGGAAGTGGGGGTGAAAGCCCGGAGGAGTGGGATTCAGATGCTGACGACGATGATGAGGGTGATGACTCTGGTGAGGAGGAAGAGGAGGAGGAGGAGGAGGAAGTTGTACCTTCTCGCTCGGAAAGACGCTCGAAGCTTGTCCACGATCCCGCGGTCGAGCGTGGTAAGGGGGTCGCAACCGTCATGCAGTCGTCCAAGCGCCCTCGGACTACTTCTCCGGTGCCGACTGAGAAAGCTCCGAAGCAATCTCGAGTGGCGCCGTCAAAGTCGGCGAAGGTCTTGCCGAAGATGAAGATGGTGATCCCCACTATCTCAGGGTAATGGTGTGGCTTGAGTTTGTCTGTTCCACATGAACTTATTCTTGGTTGACTCATGAGCTAATCGACTGACTTCTGGAACTGCAGTGCTGCTACTTCTGATACCTCGGGCAGAGCTGAAGATCAGGAGATGGAGGATGCTATTACTTCGAAACCTGGTATGACTCTTGTAGTTCCATCTTCAGTCGATTGGTTTCTTATCTCTAATTTTGATTCTTTTTCTATAGCTTCATCTAATGTCGTTATCAACCTTCCCAACGACGACGACGAGGAACCACTGAGGCAGAGAAGGGACAAGAAAGCGTCTGCTGGCAAGGCGATTCAGGACGTGCCAGCACCCGAGACATTGGTCGTGGAGGGAGACAATGTCGCTCGGCCTACCGTAACCTTTGCGGTGCCGTTGACGAGTGCTTGTCCTTCATCGTCGAGTGATGCTCAACCCTCGCTTTTCTCAACCTACCACGTCCCAGAAGACCAAGCTAGTGCTGCTAAAGAAGCAATATGCCAAGCGGGGGTCATGATGGAGCAAGTGAAGGCAATCTGAGAAGCCAGCCAGGCAGCCTATGACGCCAGTTCAACTCTTCAGAGTAATGTTCAGGTCAGTCGGTTACTGCCTGTTCTGTTTGGATATGATATCTGAAAACTCTTCTTTCTGAAATTCCTAGAGTTTGTCCTACACCCACTCGGTGTGTCGATTGAAATTCCGGGTTAGTGGGGGCACGCTGAGTGCACCCACTGGGTGTAGTCCCCAAGGCTATGGTGGACTGCTGGCAGTCGACCATAGTCTTTATGTCTTAAGTTTTTTCCGTACTCGACTAGGTCGAATAGATTCATAGACCGGTGGGGGCACGCTGAGTGCACCCACTGGGTGTAGTCCCCGAGACTGTGGTCGACTGCTGGTAGTCGACTATAGTCTGAAGAACACCTCCCCTTTTTTTTGTTGGTGGTCGACTGGTCGACTCTAACCGATGAAACTAGTGGGGGCACGCTGAGTGCAGCCACTGGGTGTAGGCCCCGAGACTATGGTCGAATGTTTGTATTCGGCCATAGTCTTAGAAACGCTATGATTTTTCCTTAGTCACTCGGAAGTGAATTGTCTTTGACATCTGTCGATTGGTTCTTCGTAGAAATCATGCGACCTTGTGGCTCGTTATACTGAGTTGGAGAACAAACACATCCAGCTCGAGCTTGATCTGAAACTGACCCAAGAGAACCTAACAAAGGCGAAGGAGGAAGCTAAAGGTATGTTTGGTGAGGCCTTCGACGACTGCCTTTGCCTCTCGTTTGTTTTAGAGTCTGATCTCACTGTAACTTTGCAGACAAAGTGAGGGATGCCCTGAAGAAGAAAGACCTTGACTTGGCTGAGATGCAGAAAGCGGCTTTAGAGAAGACCAAGCTCGCAGATGAGAAGCTGGCTTCAGTCACCAAGCTTGAAGAAGAAAACACCAATCTGAAAGCTGCTCTTGATGCTGCCAACAAGGAGGTCAGTCGACTGAAAAGTGACAAGATTGTCCTGAATGACAAGGCCAGTGAGTTGGTGGGAAAGAAGAACGGTCTGGAGGCTTATCTGGGTGTACTCGCCAAGAAGCTATTCCTCATGCTTGAAGGTAATCTTTTGTAGCAAACAAACATTTTAACTGTGATCTCCGACTGTTGTCTTGACTCGGTGGTTGTGCTTGCAGAATTGTGCCAGAACTTTGAAGAGGAGACTGGTCGACTGGAAATAAACCTGGATCCCATCAACTCTCCCATGAAAGATGAAGTCACCATGAATGTGCTCCGGCTTGAATCTCGCGTTGCTGCTATCGTCGACTATCTCACAAGGCTGAAGGTCGCAACTTCTCGCATCGACACAACACTCTGGCCAAGAGAGACGCTCCAGAACGACCTCGAGTCTCTGATGACTCGACCGAACGAGGTCCCAAGTCGAGTGCAGGAGTGGAAGAAGTCTTCTGCCAGGTGTGGCGCGGATGTTGCTCTGTCTCTGGTCCGTGTTCATTGCAAGGATGCACGAGAGGACAAGCTGGCGGCCCTTAGGGTGGCTAACACCAAGAAGCATGATTTCCGATCTTTTATGGAGACCTTCATCGCTGCTGCCACTCGGATTGCAGATGGAATCGACCTGGATGAGTTTGTTGCACCTTCCAGCCCTCCACAGGAGGGGTAAAAAACTTCTGAGCTTGATACTTTAAATTTGCCTCGGTATGCCGAGTGAGTTTTGTAACCGACAAACCTTAACAGGCTTAGCGACTGAGCACTTTTGGTTCCGTTAGGTGTTATCCGAACTTGGATTCGACATTGAATATGTTTGCATTTCGTTTGAGGTGTCTTTTGCAGGCTAAAGCGAGGCACTCATTGCAATCGACTTGTTCCCCGATACACTTAGGCGAGCACTGGGCTGCAGCTAAGCCCCCGAGTGGGAGGTCTGCTCTCCACTCGGTAGGATTTTCAAAAACTTAGGCGAGCACTGGGCTGCAGCTAAGCCTCCGAGTGAGAGGTCTGCTCTCCACTCGGTAGGATTTTTCAAAAGCTTAGGTGAGCACTGGGCTGCAGCTAAGCCCCCGAGTGGGAGGTTTGCTCTCCACTTAGTAGGATTTTCAAAAACTTAGGCGAGCACTGGGCTGCAGCTAAGCCCCCGAGTGGGAGGTTTGCTCTCCACTCGGTAGGATTTTCAAAAACTTAGGCGGGCACTGGGCTATAGCTAAGCCCCCGAGTGGGAGGTTTGCTCTTCACTCGGTAGGATTTTCAAGGCGTACCTCTGGAGAAGTAGGTAGCAGTCGACATGCACCTCGTCCTCCTTGCAGAGCGCACGTTGTATTTGTGGCGTAGCTCGGAAGGAGAGGGTAGCAATCGACCTGCACCTCGTCCTCCTTGCAGAGCGCACGTTGTATTTGTGGCGTAGCTCGGAAGGAGAGGGTAGCAGTCGAGCTGCACCTCGTCCTCCTTGCAGAGCGCACGTTGTATTTGAACTTAGGTGAGCGTGATATTGCAGCTAAGCCTCCGAATGGAAGGCTGGCTTACCACTCGGTAGGATTTTGTTTAACTTAGGCGAGTACTTGGACTGCAGCTAAGCCTCCGAGTGGAAGGCTGGCTTACCACTCAGTAGGATTTTGTTTAACTTAGGCGAGTACTTTGACTGCAGCTAAGCCTTCGAGTGGAAGGCTGGCTTACCACTCGGTAGGATTTTGTTTAACTTAGGCGAGCACTTGGACTGCAGCTAAGCCTCCGAGTGGAAGGCCGGCTTACCACTCGGTAGGATTTTGTTTAACTTAGGCGAGTACTTGGACTGCAGCTAAGCCTCTGAGTGGAAGGCTGGCTTACCACTCGGTAGGATTTTGTTTAACTTAGGCGAGTACTTGGACTGCAGCTAAGCTTCTGAGTGGAAGGCTGGCTTACCACTCGATAGGATTTTGTTTAACTTAGGAGAGCACTTGGACTGCAGCTAAGCCTCCGAGTGGAAGGCTGGCTTACCACTCGGTAGGATTTTGTTTAACTTAGGCGAGCACTTGGACTGCAGCTAAGCCTCCGAGTGGAAGGCTGGCTTACCACTCAGTAGGATTTTGTTTAACTTAGGCGAGTACTTGGACTGCAACTAAGCCTCCGAGTGGAAGGCTGGCTTACCACTCGGTAGGATTTTGTTTAACTTAGGCGAGCACTTGGACTGCAGCTAAGCCTCCGAGTGGAAGGCTGGCTTACCACTCGATAGGATTTTGTTTAACTTAGGCGAGTACTTGGACTGCAGCTAAGCCTCTGAGTGGAAGGATGGCTTACAACTCGGTAGGATTTTGTTTAACTTAGGCGAAACGGATTTCGCAGCTAAGCCTTTGAGTGGGAGGCTGGCTCATCACTCGGTTAGGATTTTTTTACAAACTTAGGCGAATCAGATTCGCAGCCAAGCCACCCACTGGGGGATTGCTTTATGTGGACAAAAGTAATAACAATTACTAGGAAAATTATAAAGCTCTTGTCTTTGATAAATAAACTACAGAAGTACTTTTATTACAACTCATCCGAGTGAATACTTAAGTGTAAAAGGGGCGGAGAAGCTCCGCGTTCCAAGCTCGGGGCTCGTCGATCTGATGCTCGACATTGTAGAGACGGTATGCTCCGTTGTGGAGAACCTTGGTGACGATGAAGGGACCTTCCCAAGAAGGAGCAAGCTTGTGTGGTTTCTGCTGATCCACTCGGAGAACCAAATCTCCTTCCTGGAAGGCTCGACTCTTCATGTTTTTGGCGTGGAAGCGACACAAGTCTTGTTGATAAATGGTCGATCGGATCAGGGCCATCTCCCTTTCTTCCTCTAAAAGGTCGACTGCATCCTGCCGTGCTTGTTCTGCTTCATCCTCGGTGTAGAGCTCGACCCGAGGAGCATTGTGGAGAAGGTCACTCGGCACGACCGCTTCAGCTCCGTAGACCAAGAAGAACGGAGTTCTTCTAGTCGACCGGTTGGGCGTGGTCCTTAACCCCCGAAGTACCGAGGGAAGTTCGCCGACCCATGCACCAGCCGCATGCTTGAGATCACGCATCAAACGGGGTTTCAACCCTTTGAGAATCAGGCCGTTGGCTCGTTCTGCCTGTCCATTCGACTGCGGATGGGTGACTGAAGCATAGTCGACTCGTGTGCCTTGAGACTTGCAGAAAGCTCTGAATTCTTCGGACTCAAAGTTTGACCCGTTCCCAGTGATGATGCTGTGCGGGACTCCATATCTGAATATTAATTCTCTGATAAAGCTGACAGCAGTACCGGCATCGAGGTTCTTGATGGGTTTGGCCTCAATCCACTTGGTGAACTTGTCGACTGCTACCAGCACATGGGTGAAACCGCTTCTGCCTGTTCTCAAAGGGCCGACCATATCCAACCCCCATACCGCAAAGGGCCAAACAAGTGGTACGGTCTTTAAACCTGGGGCGGGCTTGTGTGACATATTGGAGTAAAATTGACATCCCTCACACTTGTCGACTATCTCCTTTGCCATTTCATTCGCTCTTGGCCAATAAAATCCGGCTCGGTATGCTTTGGCCACAATGGTCCGAGAAGACGCATGATGGCCACAGGTCCCCGAGTGGATGTCATCAAGGATTATTCGACCTTCCTCCAGCGTTATGCATTTCTGACCAACTCCAGTCTCGCTTTCTCTATACAGCTGCCCCCTTATCACAGTAAAGGCTTTAGATCGACAGACGATTTGTCGAGCCTCTTCTTCGTCTTCCCAGAGCTCTTTCCTCAAGATATACGCGATATACGGTACTGTCCAATTGGGAGTGATCACCAAAGCTTCCATGATCAGGTCGACCACTGCTGGAACTTCAACCTCAGTCGGATCTGTAACACTCTTAGGTTGCGGGGCTTCGTCGGTAAAAGGATCTTCTATAACTTATGGAGTATGGATATGCTCCAAGAACACATCACTGGGGATGGCTTCTCTCTTGGATCCTATCTTCGCCAAATCATCAGCCACTTGATTTTTCAGTCAGGGTATATGGTGGAGCTCTAACCCTTCGAATTTCTTTTCAAGCTTCCTCACTGCATTGCAGTATCCAATCATGGCTGGGCTTCTAACGTCCCACTCCTTCATCACCTGATTGACCAGCAAATCCGAGTCGCCATAAACCATAAGGCGACGGACGCCGAGTGAAATGGCCATGCGCAACCCATACAAAAGTGCTTCATGTTCTGTTTCATTGTTGGAGGAATCAAAGTGGATCTGGAGCACATATCTAAGCTTATCTCCTCAGGGAGAAACCAAAACTACCCCAGCACGAGAACCATTTAACATCTTAGAGCCATCAAAGAACATGGTCCAATGCTCCGAGTGAACTTGAGTCGGCTGTGTTGTTCAATCCACTCGGCAAGGAAATCTGCTATAGCCTGGGACTTAATGGCTTTATTTGCCTCAAATTTGATATCAAGGGGAAGGAGTTCAATCGCCCATTTAGCCACTCGACCAGTTGCATCTCTGTTGTGCAGAATCTCTGACAATGGTGCGTCGCTGACGAATGTAATGTCATGATCAGAGAAATAATGAGCAACTTTCTTCATGGTCATGTAGATCCCATATACGAGCTTCTGATAATGAGGATATCTTTGCTTCGATGGGGTCAAAACTTCAGAGAGATAATACACTCGGCGCTGAACTTTGAAGGTTTTACCTTCCTCTTGCCGCTCAACCGTAAGTACTGTACTGACGACCTGTCCTGTGGCTGCAATGTAAAGCAACAGAGGCTCTTTGCTGATTGGAGCAGCAAGCACCGGCTGGGTGGAGAGCAGAGATTTTAGCTCGGCAAACGCTGCATTAGCTTCTGGAGTCCACTTGAACTTGTCTGCCTTCTTCATCAGTCGGTAAAGAGGCAACGCCTTTTCACCGAGGCGAGAGATGAATTGACTTAACGCGGCCAAGCATCCAGTAAGCTTCTGGACAGCATGCACACGCACAGGGCGTTTCATTTGGAGTATGGTGCCAACTTTTTCTGGGTTAGCATCGATTCCTCGTTCTGAAACAAGAAAACCGAGTAACTTTCCGCCAGGTACTCCGAATGTGCACTTTGATGGATTGAGCTTGATATCATACCTCCTGAGATTGGCAAATGTTTCAGCTAGGTCAATCAACAGGTCGGAACCCTTTCGTGACTTGACCACGATATCATCCATGTACGCTTCCACATTCCGACTGATTTGAGTGAGTAAACACTTTTGAATCATTCTCATGAACGTGGCTCCAGCATTCTTGAGACCGAATGGCATGGTGATATAGCAGAAGCACCCGAATGGAGTGATGAAAGATGTTTTGATTTCGTCAGGTCCATACAGACGGATCTGATGATACCCGGAATAGGCGTCTAAAAAAGACAATCTCTCGCATCCCGCAGTCGAGTTGACAATTTGGTCGATGCGAGGGAGAGGAAAATGATCTTTTGGGCAGGCCCGATTGATATGTTTGAAATCAATGCACATGCGAAGTGAGTTGTCCTTCTTGGGAACCATGACGACATTGGCGAGCCACTCGGAGTGGTATATCTCTCGGATAAACTCTGCTGCAAGGAGTCGAGCCACCTCCTCGCCAATGGTTTTTTTCTTCTGAACGGTGGACCGTCGAAGATGTTCTTTAACAGGTTTCGCTTTTGAGTTGACTCTAAGGCGATGCTCAGCCACCCCCCTGGGAACACCCGGCATGTCAGCTGGCTTCCATGCAAAGATGTCCCAGTTCTCACGGTGGAACTGGATGAGCGCTTCTTCCTATTTAGAGTCGAGTGTTGTGGAAATATGGGTCGGAGCTGCGTTGGGGTCAGTCGGGTGGATATGAACTGGCTTCATCTCCCCTGACGACTGGAACGCTGACTCTGTGGCGGGCTTCTTGGCCCGCAGCAAATCACTCGGATCTGCATTTTTCTTGTATCCTTCCAGCTCTACCACTATTATCTGGGCATCCGCAATCTTCGAGCCTTTCTATAAACACTCTTCTGCCTTCTTCCGGCTGCCAGTGATAGTGATCACTCCTTTAGGGCCAGGCATCTTTAACTTGAGGTACACATAACATGGTCGAGCCATGAAGCGGGCATAGGCTGGTCTTCCCAAAATAGCGTGGTAAGCGCTCTGGAAATCCACGACTTCAGATGTCAGCTTCTCTTTGCGGAAATGCTTCGAGTAACCAAACACTACATCCAGAGCTATTTGACCGAGTGACTCAGCCTTCTTTCCAGGAATGACTCCGTGAAAACTCATGTTGCTAGAGCTGAGCCTGGACATCGGAATGCCCATTCCCTTGAGCGTCTCTGCATATAGTATATTCAACCCACTGCCGCCATCCATCAATACCTTCGTCAGTCGAGTGCCTTCGACGACTGGGTCGACCACCAGCGCTTGCCTCCCAGGGGTGGCAATGTGAGTAGGGTGATCGGACTGGTCGAATGCAGTGGGAGTCTGTGACCATTTCAGATAGCTTGGTGTCGCCGGGGCGACCATATTTACCTCTCGGTTGATCACTTTCAGTCGACTTTTGCTCTCTACATCAGCAAAAATCATCAGGGTGGAATTGACATGAGGGTACCCTCCATCACTGTCCTCCTTGTCCTCGGCCTTGTCCGACTCCTTCTCTTTGTCCTTGGGTTGTTTCCCTTGAAACTGCTGGATTAAGAGCCGGCACTGGCGAGTGGTATGTTTCGGGTAGATGAAGTTACCCTCTTCGTCTTTCTTCGTGTGGATGTGACATGGTAGATCCATCACGTCATTTCCTTCTTTATCCTTTACCTTCTTGGGGTTCCAAGATCCTTTGGGCTTCCCTTTGAATTTGCCCTGAGTCACGGCCAGAGCCTCTCCAGGAGCAGCTGGTTCGGCCTTCCGCTTCCGCTTCCGACTGGAGTTTCCTTTTTCCGATTGACTCGGCTTATACTTGCCACTCCGGAGCCTGTCCTCTTCTTCACCGTTAGCGTATTTGGTGGCAATCTCCATCATTCGACTCAGGGTCATATCTCCGGTTCGACCAAACTTTAGGCTCAACTCTCTGTTCTTGACACCATCCTTGAAGGCGCAGACCGCTTGATGGTCCAACACATTCTCCACGGTATGATGCAAAGTGATCCATCTCTGGATGTAATCTCTCAATGTCTCACTCGACTTTTGTACACAGACTTGCAGCTCCGTCAATCTGGTCGGTCGCTTGCAAGTTGCCTCGAACGTCCTGATGAACACTCGGGAAAGATCTTCCCAGGTGTAAATGCTGCTAGGAGCTAACTGATTCAACCACGCCCTGGCCGAACCCTCTAGCATGAATGGAAAATTCTTCATGGCCACCTCATCATTACCACCACCAATCTGTACCGCCACTCGGTAGTCTTCAAGCCAAGTTTCAGGCTTGGACTCTCCGGTGAACTTACTTACCCCAGTCGCCAACCTGAAGTTGGGGGGTATCACTGCGGCTCTGATGGCTCTGCTAAAGCATTCTGGACCTGAAACATGGACTCGGCTGCTAGTGAGCACATCTCTGTCATGGCCACCTCTATGAGCTCTGTTCCGATCGACCAAACCTTGCACGATGATGGATCTCGCGTCAAAGCCTGGTTCTCTGGGGTCGACCGGAGCTCTCCGCCCAATACTGAGCTGGTGCCTGTCATCTTGCTGCCGATGGGCGTTAGACCCACTTCTCGGGGGAGGAGTGGGCACTCGACGCCTATCATCTCGATCAAATCGGTCATCATAGTGGTCCCTCCGACCTTCACGTCCCACGCGCCTCGGAGGTGACCTTGGGCTATGAGCCGACTGAACAGTATTCGCAGTGATGGATTGACTATGAATCCTCTTGCACGACTGTGACACAACTGAATTCTGATCTCCTGCCGCCCGGAGCAAATCCCTGATCTGCATCAAGCCTCTTCTAGCCTCTGACTGAGAGGGATGAATTGACTTCGCTATACGGGCTGCAGCTGCCAAATTCTGAATCGGGGTTCGATATACCTGAGTCGGTTGCGGAAAGAGCTGACATCAGCTGGAGTCAGGTACTCGTTGACGCGCACGCTCGTCGAGTGCTCGCTGGAGGTTCTCCAGTCGAGTGCGTTCAGCCAAGTTGGCCAAACGCGCCTCTTCCAAGGCACGAGCCTCAGGAGTTTCTCCTGCGATGGGAGTATGCAGGGCATCCATGTTCCGGCGGCGAAGATCTTCTCTTTGCTGAGAAGTGAGTGGCTCGGGCTGATATTCTTCGTGGGCCTGAGCGGGGTCGCCTCCATCGTCCATCCCGTCGATGCGGGGGAAACCGGGAGGACTATGAGGCCTGTTGACCATCAGGACCTCCACCGCTGGATCACTGATGTCGCACTCGGATGCAGTCTCTATGGAGCCAATCAACAGATCTAATAGGCCGTAGAGAGATTTGTCGGGCTCAATTGCCGCAACTTGGGTGGTGGCCGATTGGCGAGCCACTGCATGTCTCACCCATCGCTGAAGCCTCGACCGACCGGAGCGCTTGCGCTGGCGGGAGACAGGGAGGGAGGATGGCACAGGAGTCGACCAGTATGGGGTCGACGGCTGTCGCAGCAGGATGCCACGGACACACGCCCGAAAGTGCGTCGCCCCGCGGACAGGGAGCGCATCGATGTCGAGTGGTGCCTCCTGGAGCCAAGCGGAGTCGTCGGCGATGAAAGCGAGCGCACCGAGACGGATCTCGCGGCCCTCGACCAGAGCTCCGCCAGAAACAATGATGAAGGCAATCGGACAAATTGCAACTTCTCCAAAAAGTCGCTAAGACACCTGCCCCAGTGGGTGTAGTCCCCAAGGCTATGGTGGACTGCTGGCAGTCGACCATAGCCTTGGGGACTACACCCACCGGGTGTAGACACCTGCCCCACGGTGGGTGCCAACTGTTGTGGTTCTAAGTCTGACAGTAGAATGGGGGGTAGGTATGGAGAGGCAAGATCCTAGCTATGGAGTAGTTGTACACATGAATGTTTTACGAGTTCAGGCCCTTCTTGGAGGAAGTAATAGCCCTACGTCTCAGAGCCCGGAGGCGGTCAACTGGTTTCTGTGTATATGAGTTATAGGGGTGCGAACCCTTTACACTGAGGAGGGGGGTGGCTTATATAGAGTTTGCCAGACCCCTTCCGGCCCTCAGTTATGCAGGGTTTAAAGTACATTAAGACAGGGGGTTACTGGTAACGCCCTCATAAACTGCCATGAAGACTATTAAAGCTACTTAATGACAGACCATTGCGTGCTGAGTGACTTTAGGTCTCCTGGCCGTCGAGTGGTTAGCTTCATCAGTGGACAAAATATGCAGGGGCGTTTGTTAGTCCAAACAACATTACTGTAAACTCATATAGTCCGTATCTGGAGGTAAATGCTGTCTTGGGAATATCTTCTGTCTGCACTTTTAATTGATGATACCCTGACCTCAAATTCATTTTTGAGAAGACCTTGGCTTGTGCGAGCTGGTCAAATAAGTCATTTATCCGTGGCATTGGCTACTTGTTTTTGATGGTGACCATGTTGAGTGCTCGATAGTCTATACATAATCTTAGTGTCCCATCCTTTTTCTTGGCAAATAATACTGGTGAACCCCAAGGTGAGGAGCTGGCTCGCATAAATCCTTTGTCCAGTAATTATTTTATTTGCTTCTTTAATTCTACCAACTCGGAGGGTGCCATTCTATAGGGATTCTTGTAAATGGGGGTGGTTCCCGGTGCTAGCTCAATGATGAATTCTATTTCCCGGTCTGGTGGCATGCCTGGTAGTTCTTCGGGAAATACGTCGGGGAACTCACATACCACTTGAACATTGCTTAATTCTAAGATGTCCACCTTGTTCAACCTTGGTTGCCGTGATATTTGTCTTTCTTGAGCTGCAAGTTTTATTGTCTTCCCGTGATGATGGGTAAGAATTACAGTCCGATTGAAGCAGTCAATAAATCCTTTGTTGGTGGTTAACCAGTCCATTCCTAGGATAACATCCAGTCCCTTATTTTCCAATACGATGAGGTTTGCATGAAACTTTAGTCCTTCAAGATCAATAACCACACCTTGGCAGTAGTTCTGAGTAACTTGCTTAATCCCAGGGGACTTGATGATCATGGCTTTTTCCAAGGGAAGCATCGAAAAATCATTTTGCGAAGCAAATTTCTTTGAAATGAACGAGTGAGAAGCTCCAGAATCAAACAAAACCGTGGCAGGTATTGTGTTGACAGGGAACGTACCGAGTACGATATCCGGGGCATTCTGTGCTTCCTCCCTGGTCACGTGCTTCAAGTGACCCTTCTTGTGATTGTTATTTGGGTTGAAGTTGTTCCGCTTGGGCGTTGAATTATTGGCACTGTTGTTCGGCTTGGGGGCCGAGTTCCTTGGCTTGGGACACTGCTTGGCATAGTGTTCTTCTTCTCCACAAGCGTAGGAAGTAACACCTGGGCGATATGTAAACTCCTTGTCCCTCGCATGGGAATTTTTGTTTGGGCATGAAACATTGGTCGTGGGTTTGTGTGCCCCACCTTTATGAAAATCCGTCTTGCTCCGGTGGTTGCGAGCAAGAGTAGTCTGGTCCCTTTTGCGCTTGCGAAAATCCTCCAAGCTGTGGCACTCATTTTCCAAGGTAACAGCTTTGTCAACAAGTGTTTTGAAATCCGGGAAGGTGTGTACGACCAGCTGGCATTTAAGCGCTGGTGCCAGACCGTCCAGGAATGTTTCCATCTTCTTGTTTTCAGTCATATGCTCTTCGTTGGCGTAACGAGACAGTAGAGTAAACTGACTGTTGTACTCAGTTACTATCATGGTTCTCTGTTTGAGGTCATCAAACTCCCTCTTCTTGATCTTCATAATACTTCTAGGAATGTGCGCCCCACGAAAACCTTCTTTAAATTCCTCCCAGGTGATATCATTTTCATTGGGGTGCATGTGTAGGAAATTTTCCCACCATGATGCAGCTGCTCCAGTGAGATAGTGAGGTGCATATAGTACCTTCTCATGGTATGAACATTGTGCAATAATTAGTTTTCTTTCAATCTCTTGAAGCCAATCATCGGCCTCAAGAGGTTTGTCAGTGTGCGAGAATGCTGGGGGACGCGTCTTTTGTAGTTCAGACAATTTGGATTGCTGCTGATACGGTCCACGGTGATTTCCCATATTGATGACATGGTTCATCATTTCTTGATGTTGTTGTTGGCTTTGTTCATAAAGGCGGCATACTTGAGAAAATGCTGCTTCACTGCCTTACTGACTTGACTACCACTGTGTGAAATTGTTGCTTGTCTGCGTGCCAAAATTTTCTTCCGGCAGACTTGGCATGGAACGAGTCCAAGGACGAGGCATTTTCCACTCTGGGGTATGTTTTTTTTGTAAAAACTTATGAGAAAAGTTGAGCGGCAGAATAAATAATTTTGCAAGACGAAAAATTACGAATTCCAACATTTTCGAGGAAATACTTGATTGCGCATGGAGAAGGACCGCTCAGTACATATCTTACATGCAAGCTATAATTATACAATACATCACTCAGGATGTGCGTACACATTCCTGACATGTTATTTAGGCTAGTGCACTTCTCCCAGTTCCTACATGATGCACATACAAACACAATATGGGATCTTTACAGGAAAGACCCGAAACACGAGCTGGAAAACGCGATCTAGTCCATCTTCTTCCTTGCTTCGACATCGGACAAAGAACTCTAATATCGGGGCTGGACCACTGCGGCTGTCGCCCAGACGGTGGCCTCCTCTGCTCAAGGCTGGAACAAAGCAGCGACGAGGAGGCTGGAACAGGACCGGCTGGTGCAGACTGCAGAGGCCCATCGAGCAAGGAGGAAAGGCGGGCACCGCGATGTAGGCATTCCGGTCGACGTGGTTGAGGGAGGAGGCGGGCACCCGTTGTGAAGAGCAGAGGACCCGGGCCAGGCTGGGAGAGCAGTGGGTGGCCCGTCGTGCCCCGCGTCGCCCGTCCTCACCAGTGCCGTCCGCTGCCCACCCTCGCACACACCAGCCGCGATGCCCGCCCTCGCAGACGCCGGCCGCCGCTGGCGCCAGTGGCCCTCCTCGCAAACGCCGGGTAAGGCTGAGGAGACCAGCGGTTGGCCCGTCGTGCTTCGCCCTCGCCAGCACCGGCCGCCGCCCGCCCTCGCACACGCCGGCCACCGCCCGCGACACCCGCCATGCCGCCCGCCCACGCACACACCGGCCGCCGCCCGCGGCTGCCTCCCTGTTCGCCATCCGCGCAATCGCACGCCCTGGCCGCCCTGCCTGCGGCTGCCTCCCGGCTTGCTATCCCCGTCGCGGGCAGTGGTGGAGTGTGTGCGCGCGTCGTGGGCAGGTGGGGGTGAGCCGGGGTTAATTTTTTACTTAGTGGTGGAGTGGGTCACGTGGGTGGGGTGAAAAGAGAGATGGGGAGGGCAGGATCGAGCAGCACGCGGTGGTGGATGGCTGCCACATCATCGATCCGCGAGGTGGATCCGCTTGCTGTGCTTTCTCAGTTTGCCGTCTGCGAAACAAAATACAGACGACAAAGAGCTCACTTTGCCGTCTGCGAACAAAAACACAGACGGCAAAGATTCTTTGTCGTCTGCCAAAACAAACACAGACGACAAAGAATTTTTGCCGTCTGTGTTTTCTTAGGCAGACGGCAAAGTGAGCTCTTTGCCGTATGTGTTTTTATTCGCAGACGGCAAAGTATATTTTGCCGTCAGTTTTTCTTTGCCGTCTGTTGATGACATCAAACCTTTACTTTGCCGTCTTCTCGATGAAAAGCTGACGGCAAAGACGTCCCCTAACGGCAAAGTAGCAGTTTCCCGTAGTGCAAGTACATTGCTAGTCCTTGTGCACCTTATGTTGATCCTATGCATCCTACCCATGATGAGTCAATTGACATGGTTAGGAATCTTAGAACTGCCGAACTTATCATTAGAGGAATGCCTAGAAACTTGATTGGATGTTTGCCTACTTTTAAGTGTGCCTACATTATATGGAAATTTCTTGAGGAACGATTTCCAGATTATTCCTTGAAAAATCTTGATGAAATTCTCCATAAGTCCATTGCTTTGAGTAAGATGAATACTAGTGATCCAATGTTTGGTGATCGTCTATTTGAGCTTACAAACCTTATGCGTGGCAAAGGAAATGTTGGTATTATTAGTGATATTATTTCCGAAGCTATAAAAATTCACAAGCAAGATCATTGTCAAACTCATTCTAACGAATCACCCTCTCTAGGATTTGATCCACCACATGACGATGTTGAACATGGATACTATGACGAGGATGATGTAGTGACTTCGATCTTGATGATGCAATGAGACACTTTGGTCTTATGGCAAATCTTCGGGGATATATGTCAGGAGGAAAGGAATGGGTTCTTGATAGTGGATGTACCGATCACATGACCGGAGATAAATACATGTTTCGTGAGCTTGCTGATAATGATAGTCCTCGAAAGTATGTCACTTTCGGTGACAAATCAAAGGGTAAGGTGGTTGGCCTCGGTAAGGTGGCCATATCACATGATAGCTCCATACAAAATGTCATTCTCGTTGAATCTCTTGGATACAACTTACTTTCAGTATCTAGACTTGCTGATTTTGGTTTCAATGTCCTATTTACTGAAGTAGATTGCCAAGTGTTTCGTCGAGACAATCATAAAATGATCTTTACTGGTGTGCGTAGAGGTGATCTATACATTGTTGATTTCACTAAAAAGGCTCAACCTAAAACTTGCTTCATTGCTAAATCCTCAAAAGGTTGGTTATGGCATAGACGACTAGGTCATGTTGGAATGTGAAACCTTGACAAGCTTATTAAAGGAAATCATATCCTTGGAGTTAACAATGTCATATTTGATAAGGATAGACTTTGCAGTGCTTGTCAAGTAGGTAAACAAGTTGGAGGAACGCAACCTGTGAAGAACATTATGACCACAAGGAGGCCACTCGAGCTACTTCACATGGATCTCTTTGGTCCCAACTCTTACAAGAGTCTCGGTGGAAATTCTTTTGGTCTAGTTATAGTTGATGATTTTTCCAGATTTACGTGGGTGTTCTTTCTCGATGATAAATCGCAGGTCCAAAAGATCTTCAAAAACTTCGCTAGGAAGGCCCAAAATACATTTGAAGTGAAGATCAAGAAGGTTCGCAGCGACAACGGAACGGAGTTCAAGAACTCAAATGTGGACACCTTTCTTGACGAAGAAGGGATTTCACATGAGTTCTCGGCTACGTACACACCTCAACAAAATGGAGTTGTTGAGAGGAAGAACCGGACGCTCATCGAAATGGCGAGGACGATGCTTGACGAGTACAAGACACCGAAGCACTTTTGGGCAGAAGCGGTTGAGACGGCTTGTCATGCAACAAATCGCTTGTATCCTCACAAGCTACTCGGCAAGATGGCACACGAGCTCCTCACCGGTAACAAACCCCAAGTTGGATACTTTCGAGTATTCGGCTCAAAGTGCTACATTCTTTATAAGCATCGTCGCTCTAAATTTGCTCCTAAGTCTCATGAAGGTTTCCTACTAGGTTATGGCTCAAACTCTCACACTTACCGTGTCTACAACAATTTCACCCGAAAGGTTGAAGAGACGGTAGATGTGAAGTTTGATGAATCTAACGGCTCGCAAGTAGAGCAATTGCCAATTGATGTAGGAGACAAAGATCCTTCGGAAGCAATTCAAGACTTGGCTATTGGCAAGGTTCGTCCAACGGAGGTGAAGGAGAGTACCTCATCCGTCCAAGTGGAAGCTTCAACTTCACGACAAGGTGAACCAAGAGTTGGTACAGAAGCATCCACAAGTGGGACACACCAAGATGAAGAAAACGAGGAAGTGCATCAAGATGAACGTCAACAACCTCCTTCTCCACCACCACAAGAGAACGACAACACCAACAATGAAGAACGCCAAGAAGAAGAAGAACAAGATGAAGAAGATGTTCAACGAAGACCCAAGCAAAAGCTCTCACGAGTTCGAGCAAGAATTGCTAAAGATCATCCTGTCGAGCAAATCTACAATGACATTCAAACCGGGAGAATCACTCGCTCTAAAACTCATTTAGCTAACTTTTGTGAAAACTATTTTTCATCTCTAGCATTGAACCTATGAAGGTCGAAGAAGCATTGGAAGATCCGGATTGGATAAATGGTATGCATGAAGAGCTACACAACTTTGAGAGGAACCAAGTTTGGACATTGGTTGAGAAGCCCAACAACAACCACAACGTCATCGGTACTAAATGGGTGTTTCGCAACAAGCAAGATGAAGATGGACAAGTAGTTCACAACAAAGCACGTCTCGTCGCCCAAGGCTACACACAAGTAGAAGGTATGGACTATGGTGAGACTTACTCTCCCGTTGCTAGACTTGAGTCCATTCGCATCTTACTTGCCTATGATAATCATCATGATATCACCTTGTACCAAATGGACATTAAAAGTGCTTTTCTAAATGGCGAAATAGAGGAGGAAGTTTATGTTAAGCAACCTCCGGGCTTTGTCAATCCTAAGAAACCCAATCATGTTTACAAACTTCACAAAGCTCTTTATGGTCTTAAACAAGCTCCTAGAGCATGGTATAAATGCTTGACCAAGTTCCTTATTGAAAAAGGCTTTGAAATTGGGAAAATTGATTCTACTCTTTTTACTAAAAGGGTTAATGGAGAACTATTTGTGTGCCAAATCTATGTTGATGATATTACATTTGGTTCAACTAACCCTCATTTTAGTGAAAAGTTTGGGAAGCTAATGTCGGAGAAGTTTGAGATGTCTATGATGAGTGAACTCAAATTCTTTCTTGGGTTGCAAATCAAGCAAACTAAGGAGGGTACCTTTGTTTCTCAAACGAAGTACACCAAGGACTTATTCAAGAAGTTCAATATGCAAGAATGCAAAGGTATGTCTACACCCTTGCCTACTAGTGGACATATTGACTTGACCAAAGATAGTGAACTGGTTGATCAAAAGGTTTATCGCTCTATGATTGGTTCATTGTTATATTTATGTGCTTCACGTCCCGATATCATGCTAAGTGTGTGCATGTGTGCACAATATCAAGCTGCTCCTAAAGAATGTCATCTTAAGGCCGTGAAAAGGATAGTGAGATACTTAATCCATACACCAAATTTTGGCATTTGGTATCCTAAGAGGGCCTCCTTCGATCTTGTTGGCTATTCCGACTCGGACTATGCCGGAGACAAGGTTGATAGAAAGTCCACTTCGGGTACTTGTCAATTTCTTGGTAGATCTCTTGTGTCTTGGTCCTCCAAGAAACAAAACTCGGCATCCTTATCCACCGCCGAACCTGAATATATTGCCGCTGGTTCATGTTGTGCTCAATTACTTTGGATGACCCAAACTCTTAAAGATTATGGGATATATGTGAGACATGTTCGATTGCTTTGCAACAATGAAAGTGCTATCAAAATTGGTCATAATCCTGTGCAACATTCTCGAACTAAGCATATTGAAGTTCGTCATCATTTCATTCGAGATCATGTTGCTAAGGGTGACATTGATCTTAAGCATGTTCGCACCGAAAAGCAACTAGCGGATATATTGAACATCATTGATGCTTCAAACTTGGAGTAGAAACTCCATTGGATACATGCAAGACATGAGCTTATGACTAATCCTTGATATTTCTCTTATGATGAAAATCTTATGTCTTGGATATATTTGTATCTTGCATGTTATCTAACCCATGTAGGTACTTGGTGGAATCAAATTCCATGAGATTGTAATCTACTCATATCTTGAGCAATCTCTACATCACCAAGTCTCTACACTATGGTGGTTAAAGACGAGGAAGCACAGAACTACTCAAACATATCCTTTGACAAATTCTATGTTGAGCTTCATGATTGTCATTTTGGATACACAAGTGCTCTTCCTTGCAAGAACTAACCCATGTAGGTAGATGGACTTAAATTCCAAGTGGTGCTCCAAGTTCTTGATGAGCTACATCAACCTTGAGCAACCCACACAAGTTCAACTACATGGACAACACCACCAACCAAGGTATGTTATTCCATCTTAGAGAAGCTTTACTCCAAGTAATGAGCTAAAGCAACTCGACAAGATGTGAAAACATCAAGTTGCTTAAACGAAAAATGGCAACCCCATTTTGAGCTTAAACGATGAGTATGACCTATGATCAAGTGAACTCACTTGACTCCTAAGTCAATATACTCTAACATAGGTGACTTTGTCGCCGACCATCTCTAGATGAAGTTCTCTCGTGTTGTTTTCTGTGTTTTTGCATTTGACTCATGCATATTTGTTTCCCCTTTCAAAAAAAAAAACCAAAACTTCATCTAGATTTCTTTCTGTTTGCTCTGCATTTTCTGCATCCAATTCCTTGCATATCTTTCAGTAAATTCCTTGCAAATCTTACGAGTCTAAGTGAGCTGAGGTGACAAGTGTTTTCTCTGAGATGAACTCGGCTTCACTGATTTGTTATTTTCGGTCCAACCGAATCCTTTCGGTACGACCGAAGCATACCACTCGGTATCACTGATTTCACATCAGGAAAACAGTTTGCCACATATTCTATGTTTCTTTTGATCCAGCTCCACTCAATGAATCTTGTCCTCTACAAGCATCACATTTTTATCATTGCTTTGTGTTGTGTCTAAAGGACCAAACCCATTCGACGGATTCCAGAAAACCCTTCTTGGAAATTGATGTCAAAGGGGGAGAGAGAGAACATCAAAGCTTATCATTTGGAGAGAGAGAAAATCAAAGCTTATCATTTAGAAAGAGATACTTAAGGGGGGGAGAGATCTTCTAGGGGGAGAGACCCTCAAAGGGAAGAGAGAGATCTCCAGGGGAAGAGAATACTAAAAGTAGGAAGTATTTCTCAAGGATCCCAGATGCTTGGTGTTCAAGAGGAGAGATGCCCACATGTCTTCTTGAGGGGAGAGACATGTTCATATGATCTGTTGTGCTTATTTGCATTAGCATACATTAGCTCTGATCATCTTTTATATCTTTTAGCTCTGGTTTCCTATTCCCTATCTTCTCCCAGTATCCCATGATAGATTCAGGGGGAGCAAGATATCTAAGGGAAAGAAATCATTCAAATTCATTGTATATCTTTACTCTTGGGGACATGTCTAATCCAATGTGGTACTTAGTACTCACTTTCTACATGTCATCCCAGTCTTGGTATTCTCGTAGTTTCTTCTATTTGCTCTGGCTAGTAGATGTATCTATGTTATCTAACCTTGTTTACGCAGGTCCATCCCATCCCAAGCCAACTCAAGACTGCAAGGTAAGTATATGCATCACAATCATGTGTATGAGGAATTCTTGCTGATGTACATATTGTTTGCAAGAAGGACTCATGAGCATGAAGGTATTTTCTTTAACATTCTTTGCTCTGATGCATATGGCCAAGATACATGTAACACATTGCCTACTCTACCATGGTTATGCTCTCATATGCTTCTATATTCCATATTCACATGATTGCATACATGTAGGGGGAGCCTATGTTAGTTACATGTCCTTCCAAAGCTTTACTTGCTATTCTTTACATCTTTATCTAAAGCTTTGATGTATGTTGCCATCAATTACCAAAAAGGGGGAGATTGAAAGCACAAGTGCTCCCTAGGTGGTTTTGGTAATTAATGTCAACATATCTCTTGTTGGACTAACACTTTTATCTAGCATGTTTCAGATAAGTTCAACAATGGAGTGGCATGGACTAAAGGATGTGGGAACTCCTTCAAGATGCTAAGGACAAAGGATTGGCTCAAGCTTCAAGCTCAAGACTCTTCATTTTACATTTTAGTGATCCAAGATCACATTGAGTCTATAGGAAAAGCCAATACAATCAAGGAGGGATGAGGTGTTGCTTAATGAGCCTCTTGCTTCATGTGCTTAGTGATATGCTCCAAAACCCTCAGCTACTTTCCCACTTCCACACATATGTCCTAAACCTAAAGTCAAACTCGGCCACACTGATTCTTTCTATCCGGTGCCACCGAGTTCAGATGACATAGCCACTGCCACAAACCCTAAGCAAATCGGTCTTACCGATAGGGATCTCGGTCTCACCGAGATGGGATTGTAATCTCTGTGTGTATGTCCATTATCAAAATCGGTCTCACCGAGTTTGAGCAATCGGTACTACCGAGATTACAATGCAAACTCTCTAGAAAGCTTATTACCAAAATCGGTCTCACCGAGTTTGTGTAATCGGTCAAACCGAGTTTGCCTGACCAACTCTCTGGAAAGCTTGTTACCAAAATCGGTCTCACCGAGTTTGTGTAATCGGTCTTACCGAGATTACGTTATGCCCTAACTCTAACCGAGTCGGTCTCACCGAGTTGCATTTCGGTCCCACCAAAAACCCTAACGGTCACATTATTTGCTAAATCGGTCTAACCGAGTTTAACGATTCAGTCCCACCGAGTTTGGTAGATTGTGTGTAACGGTTAGATTTTGTGTGGAGGCTATATATACCCCTCCACCTCCTCTTCATTGTGTTTGAATCCTCCAAACCCTTCCCTTTACATTCTTGCAAGTTGCATGCTTTACTTGCCGCTGCCCATATACTCTTGCATGCTTGCTTGATATGTATTGTGAATGTTAAACTTGTGCCTAAACTCCACTTAACTTAAGGAAACTTAAAAACTGCAACTTTGGCTCTTAGTGTCTAATCACCCCCCCTCTAGACACCTCTTCTCAAGGTCCTACATCCCTCCTGTTGGCGGGACAGTTATGCACGACGTCCATACGAGCGGCCACAATGTCGTCCACGAGGTTATCAAAGGCTGCCTCGAGGGCCTTGAGGTACTCAACTAACATCTCAATAGCCTCATCTCTCTCTCCCCTAGGGCAAGCGAATGCATAGAGACATGTGTATGGCACGTGGCATGGTAGGTAGCGGTAGCGACGAGTCTTCATTGAAGGAAGAACATCCCGAAGACGAGCTATCGCCTCACGGGCAGCCATCTGCATAGCATGCCTCTCCGTAGGCATGGCCCTTCCCACAAACCGGAAGCGGCGTGACTCAACATGTCCCCCCTTGAATTGCACCGTGGCCTGGTGCATGGACAGACTGTCGCTGATCTTGTGCCGGTAGAGTGTGAACTCCGGACGAGTCGACGGCCCGATCGCGATTTTGACGATGGAGACGAGAAGCTTGAGGAGTCCCTCAGGTACATTGGCGAACACCTGCGACTCACAGTCGTTGCCAGCCATCTACGAAAGTAGACAAAAATTCCGAATAGTCAAATCATAAATTTATGATGACTAACAGAAAATTGCTACATTTGCAAAATATTAAATAGCACTTATTACGCTAATAACCGATTAGCGATCGCACCTAGTGGCTTCCTATAGTCAGCCTGGCTCTAGTACCAAGTTTCTCACGACCGGTTTTCAATAAAAGCATATTGAGAAACCGACCTTTATATAAACCAGTATAGGAAAATCCTCCTTACTGGTAGACAAATCCTTGATACAGAAATCCAATAGTACTAAATATTATACAGGGTTGAGCTGAGGTTGCTCAACAATTTATTACAAGAACGCCAATATTATACATAAGGGCGGACATGACACAAGGGTGTGGTGGCATACTACTGACTCGTAATAATATTGGTGGTGGATATGTCACAGTGAAGTGGGTGATATGACTCCTAATCTTGCAGCTCATCGAGCGTCGAAGTGAGGCTCGATGATTTTATTCGGGTAGCGGAAGCGTATATGATACAAGTGACCAATTCCAGGATCGCACGGTACTGACTGAGACTCCTCTAGGCGTTGGACTCGCTATTGTACTCTTCATCCATAAGATCGCCTTCGTCAACATCTGGCCAAATCAACAAGCTAGGTGAGTACTTTGAATGTACTCGCAAGACAGTTCGGACATAAGATATAACAAATGCAAACATGATGCACCATGAGCAGTTAGCAATGCACACTCAAATAATAAATTTGCACGGCATGTTAAATAAAAAGGAAGTCAGGCGGGAGTCCTCCCGAAATCCCAATAAAATAACTGAAAATCGATCGGGTGTCTTAATCAACGCCTCGAAAAGTAAAAATAATTTAACATGCCACAGTCGGGCGTCTGAGCGATGCCACATAAAGGGCTTATATTGAATGGAAATGACAGTGCGTGCCACTATCAGACGTCTACGCAACATCTCGGAAAGGGCTTATAATGAAAATAAATAACAGTGATGCCACAGTCGGACGTCTGAGCGACATCACGTAAAGGGCTTATATCGAAAGTAAATAACAGAGGTGCCACAGTCGGACGTCTGAGCGACATCTCATAAAGGGCTTATATCGAAAGTAAATAACAAGAGTGCCACAGTCGGACTTCTGAGCGACATCACATAAAGGGCTTATATTTCATCATTCGTATTCAATAAATTCATGAAGTTAAATCACTCCAAGGTAATACTCAGTACATAATACTAAACGGGTTAGTCCATCCACAAAAGTAATCATTCAACCGGATTTAACACTCATGTTTATTCACCGGAGATTATACTGAGACTGACACTGAGACTGACAAGACACGTTGAATACGGTCCTTGACCATAGATACGATTACTCGAATGATTTTGACTCTGCAGAGTTTGTACTATTTAACCACAGCCAATGGATTTCAGTAGTCACAGGGGACTAGTTCCGTTTACGGTATTTCATAAGAAACACATCTAACCAGTACACACCATTCCACCTCCCGATGCCAGGAATCACCCTAGGCAACGTTTAAGAAAAACTTTGAGACGGGGAGGCCACAACCTCGAGTAGCATGGGATCAAATTTATATCACGCGCTCTAAGGGGTGCCCCCTCTCGGTCCCAATCGGAAACACCCATGCCCCTTGACCGGATGACTGGCTTTAATCCAGGTCATGGAACCCTCATCACGGCCTCTCTATTTGGTGTGTACGAGGAAAGAGGTTTGCAACTTACTAAACCATATTCTTTGCAGAAAACATATGGTAGCACCAAGGAAATGGATGGTAACGTGACTTGATCCACGTTAACACTGGAGTTAAATGGTTTGGCCTAAGACTGGCATGCTTCAACAATACCATCTTACCACCTTTCATCTCACCACATGATCATGTAAACTCACATCAAATAACCCATCGAGTTTCGAAGCTCACTTGTATTAGCTTTGCATGCAATATAACACTTACGGCTATTCATATAAACATGCCATGAAATAACTACTCAAGCAAACATGCAAAACACTCATCATATCAAAGGTTCAAACATGTGTGCCTGGTTCGGAGTAGTCGGAGTCTAGCTCGGTGAAGTTCGCGGTTCCGTCACCTCCTCCGGTATCTACGGTATAAAGAAAGTACGTACCAACGTAAATACTGTGTGTGCACAAAAAGTGTTCCAAATATTTTTCAAATAAATATGATAGAAAACTAGACAGAAAAATAAAGATGATATAAAAAAGAATCAATCAAAAATCATTTTATTTTTAAAAGTTATTAAAGTTTTAGCCCAGGGACTTATCTGTAATGAAACAGAAAGTTTCCAGGGGGTAGAACAGAAAAAGGCAGAAAAATGTTTCATTTTAGAAGGCGTATTTTGCCCGAAGGCATTTTCAGAAAACGTTTCAAAAAAAGAAAAAGCTGACGGGGGGGTCCCACCCATCGGGATTAAACGCTGAAACAGAGTCACCGGCGCCCGAAGGCTGCGGTAGTCGCCGGCGGCGATCCACGGCGAGGTAGGGAGAAAGGAGGGTACCTATGGGTTCCTTGGGTCCTTCCGCACCTGTGGGTGGTGGAGTTGGTTGTCGGCGAGCACCACGTCGACGGCGGCCTCAAATCCGGCGGATGGTGGTTCGGGTGTTGGTGGATCTCGCCGGGGAGGGCTGCAAAGGTCGAATTGGGGCTCGGGTTAGAGTACTGGGTTCACTAGAGGGTTGCTGACGTGCTTTGGGAAGCGGGGATGGTCTCACCTGAGTGAATCAAGCCGGAGCCCGAGGCGGCTCGGGGCAGCCAGAGTCGAGGAAGGAGACCTCCTCGGGGTCCTTCTAGTGGCTAGGTGGGGCTTTGGTGAGGTGGAGGTGTGGTGCGGGGTCGAGAACGAGCTTGAGGGCTCCTTTTATAGCTGGTCCGAGGCGGTGGCCGTGAACGGGATAACTCCAGTGATGATTACGGCGGGGCAGTGGTCGGTCAGGTGGTTTAGGGGGCTAGGCATCACCGTGAGGGTTTACTGGTTCCGTTTAAGTGCTAAGTTTGGCCTGCCTTGGTTGATACTCCAAGTTCCCGACGGAACGGTGCACGGAGCTCGTCGGCAGCAGTGAGCACGCTCTGTGCTCCTTAGGCCACGGTGACGATGCCGCAGTGTGCATAGGCAAGCAGACAACCACACGGAGGCTTCGGGTGGCTTGGGCGGTGCTGGACGGCGCCGAAAGGTGGTGCTTGTCCCTGCTGGCCGCCATGGGTGGCTCTACCACCGCAGAAGCTGCCGGCGTCGGCGAGACACGTCACCGCCGATGATGGTGCCCGTCTAAATGATCATGTGGCGCTCTGGATAAGTAGGGGGAATAGGGAGCAAGGCACCACTGCAGTTACTGGCGAGATCGACGTCGTTCTCTGAAGAAAACGACACTGACGGTGAAGCAGGAATATTGAAAGTCTGAACTTTTTCAATTTGAACAACAACAGTGCATGCCAGGTGCTCGATGAAATGATTTTGGCATGTGGAGAAATTTTCTGGAGCTGATCTTTGGTGAGGTGACCTCTCAATGCACCTGGGGGCTGCCTGATTTATCCCAGAATTTTTGGAGAAGAAAAATATTGGATTTCACCAAAAATGACAAATCTGGTCCAAACTTGCAGTGAGCAAAACTTGAAAATTTTGAATTGTGGAAGAGTGGATCTTGATGGATCTAGGTTGGGGGTGCTAAGGACTAGTTAGAGGAGTTGGTTTGGGATCAAAACTCAAAAGAAATCAGTTACTTCCTTTGTAAATCACCTAGGTCCAAAATAAAAGACAAAAATAGTTTTGGGGATAAAATAAATGGAATAATAATCAAAAATAGGTTGAACTTGCTAGGATTGGCTACTTGACTTGACCCAAAGTGGAGGGAGGGGTTTTGGAAGAAAGTTTTAACATGAGGCATGGTAAAAGAGAATTGTTTGAATAAAGAGAATAAATCAAAAACCCATAGGATTTCTTTTTAATTGAAAAACTTTCAAAAATGAATAGCCTTCAAAACCAAACATCAAGGTTGTGGATGACCCAAAATAAAAAAATTGTCATAAGGGAGAATTTTGAGAAGGAGAGCCATTTTTTAGAATGATTTTAAAGCCTCCTTCAAATAAAAAAATTAAAAACCAAATCAAAATTTTTGGAGTTTCACAACTAGCAACCCACAGGTACCAATTTGTGGTTTTGATACAAGATTGGATACAAGAGATGAACTAGGGTTTTGAGAGGAGATGGTGCTAGTGAAGATGTTGATGGAGATTGACCCCCTCCAGATTAGAGGATCGTTGGTGATGATGATGGTGATGATTTCCCCCTCTCGGAGGGAAGTTTCCCCGGCAGAACAGCTCCACCGGAGCCCTAGATTGGTTCCGCCAAGGTTCCGCCTCGTGGCGGTGGAGTTTCATCTTGTAAGCTTGCTTATGATTTTTTCCAGGGTAAAAGCCTTCATATAGCAGAAGATGGGCACCAGAGGGCCACCAGGGGGCCCAGGAGACAGGGGGCGCGCCCACTAGGGGTGGGCGCGCCCCCACCCTCCTGGCCAGGGTATGGGCCCCCTTTGGTATTTTCTTCGCTCAATAATTCTTATTAATTCCAAAACTGACTTCCGTGGAGTTTCAGGATTTTTGGATCTGTGTAGAATAGGTTTCCAATGTTTGCTCCTTTTCCATCCAGAATTCCAGCTGCCGGCAGTCCCCCTCTTCATGGTAAACCTTGTAAAATAAGAGAGAATAGCCATACGTATTGAGATATAATGTGTAATAACAACCCATAATGCAATAAATATTGATATAAAAGCATGATGCAAAATGGACGTATCAACTCCCCCAAGCTTAGACCTCGCTTGTCCTCAAGCGGAAGCCGAGATCAAAAAATATGTCCACATGTTTAAAGATAGAGGTGTCGATAAAAATAAAATACGGACATGAGAGCATCATGATCATTCTTATAACAACAACATATATAGATTTTGCCATACGATTTCTTATGCTCAAGTAACGATCAATTCACAATGTCAAGTATGGTTCAAAAACTTCATTGGGAACTAACAAACTATAATCTCAGTCATTGAAGCAACTGCAATTTATCATAACATCAGAAAGAGTCAAGAATAGAGCCTTTCAACAAGTCCACACACTCAACTATCATATAGTCTTCTACAATTGCTAACACTCACGCAATACTTGTGGTTATGGAGTTTCAACCGGACACTGAGAAAGATAGGGGCTTACTGTGTTGCCTCCCAACGTATTCACCTTTGGGTGATGTCAACAATAATAATTCATGCTAACTTACATCCAATTGGATATATATATCAAGATCTTTCAAACACGAGGAACTTGCCAAAGGATAAAATGAAAAAGGGAAAGGTGAAGATCACCTTGACTCAAGCATAAAGTAAAAACATAAAGTAAAAGATAGGCCCTTCGCAGAGGGAAGCAGAGGTTGTCATGTGCTTTCAGGGTTGGATGCACAAAATCTTAATGGAAAAGAACGTCACTTTATATTGCCACTTGTATGTGGACCTTTATTATGCAGTCCGTCGCTTTTATTGCTTCCACAACAAGATCGTATAAAGCTTATTTTCTCTGCACTAATAATTCATACATATTTAGAGAGCAATTTTTATTGCTTGCAACTTGACAACTTACATGAAGGATCTTACTCAATCCATAGGTAGGTATGGTGGACTCTCATGGCAAAACTGGGTTTAAGGATACTTGGAAGCACAAGTAGTATCTCTACTTGGTGCAAGGAATTTGGCTAGCATGAGGGGGAAAGGCAAGATCAACATGTTGGGAAGATCAATGAGAATATACTTTAACTGAGATGTGAGAAAACATAAACCATTATGTTGTCTTCCTTGTCCAACATCAACTCTTTTAGAATGTCATACTTAATGAGTGCTCACAATCTTAAATATGTCCAAGATAGTATATTTGTATGTGAAAACCTCTCCTTCCTTATTACTTCCTATTAATTGCAACGATGACCAAAACTATGTTTGTCAACTCTCAACAAGTTTTATGCCTCATACTTTTTATGTGTGAAGTCATTACTATCCATAAGATCAATATGAACTCTTTTATTATTTTTATTCTTTCTACTTCCTCAAGATCATAGCAAGATAGCAAAGCCCTTGACTGAACACTAATCTTTACTATAGATAGCTCACGGACTGGATTACATAAAGAGATCACAAAGCAAAACTCAAAACTACTTGATACTAAAACTTCAATCTACTAGATCAAGATACTACTGAAAGGATCGAACTAAATAAAACGGTAAAGATAGGAGTGCGATGGTGATACGATACCGGGGCACCTCCCCCAAGCTTGGCAGTTGCCAAGGGGAGTTCCCATACTCATGTGATTATGTCCTCGGAGGTGGTGAAGTAGGAGTTGTTGATGATGTAGGCTTGTCGTCCATCTTCCAAGGCATAGGCTCACCATCATAGAAGGATGATCAAGTCTCTGGGATCCTAAAATCTGTAGCCAAACTCATCCTCTTGAATCTATGTTCATACTCAAAGTTTTGGCTTGGAGGTGCTCGATTTTCTCTTGAAGCTTGAAGATGGTCTCCCCAATGACCTTGGCATCTAGCTTGTGGTTGTTGGTGAACTCCGTGATCATCATCTAGTTGGCGTTGAGTCCATGGCCTCGAGCTTTGTCTCCACGCTCCCGGTACACCTTGGTCCCTCCACATCGCGGATGTGCAGCACTCCCTCACGCATCTCAATGGTTTGAGGGTGTTGCAGCACCTCCACGAGATAGTTGTCGTGGTTCTAAGTCTGACAGTAGAATAGGGGGGTAGGAATGGAGAGGCAAGATGCTAGCTATGGAGTAGTTGTATACGCAAGATGTTTACGAGTTTAGGCCCTTCGTGGAGGAAGTAACAGCCCTACGTCTCGGAGCTCGGAGGCGGTCGACTGGATTATAAGCGTATGAGTTACAGGGGTGCGAACCCTTTACACTAAGGATGGGGTGGCTTATATAGAGTCCGCCAGACCCCTCCGGCCCTCAGTTATGCACGGTTTAAGGTACAATAAGATCTGGCGTTACTGGTAACGCCATACATAAAGTGCTATGATGATCATAAAGACTACTTAATGACCGACCGTTTGTGTGTAGAGTGACTCTAGATCTCCTGGTGGTCGAGTGAGTGGCTTCATGGTCGAGTGTCTTCGAGTTCGTCGAGTGGAATCCTTCCAGGTCGACTAAAAGGTAGTTTCTTCTAGAGATGTCCTTGGGGAGGGTATCTTGGACAGGTCCATGACCCTACCCTAGGTACATGGCTTCATCATTAGCCCCCGAATGGATCGAGGTTTGAGTGAGGAAGGAGTTGAGAACTCTTCCGACCCATTTTTCGTGCTATGAGTATGTCTTGTTCTGGATCAATGAACTTAGGTGACGGCACCAACTTCTTTTTCAGTCGCCTTGATCCATTCTTTGTATCTGTCAAGTGAAGTTTCTGTACTTGGAGATCTCCGACCGGCAGATCGGAGGAAATCTCTAGTCTGAGAAGTTGCTCTGAAGTTCGCGGATTTATCGGGATCTGAATTTCGGGAAGCGCGCAAGGCGGAGGAGGCCGCGGTACTCGGATGTGATAAGGCAGGAACGCCTCGATCTTCGCGCCACCTTTTCCGCCATGTATCACGCGCACGACTGTTGCGGGATTTGACCGGATCGTCTGGGCCTACCAGTCAGTCACTCGGAAGCAACCCCATATAAGGCGTCGAACGGGGTTTTTTTGAACATGCGCCCTTATTTCCCTCTCCCTCTTCCTCAGACTCGTCCGCTGCGTCCGCCTCCATCCCAGTGCTTCTGCTCCGTGCGCGCTTCGTCGGCAACGATGGTGAAGGAGAACACGGCGGCTTTGGAGCGGGCGAAGAAGGCGACGACGAAGGCGAAGGGAAGGGCCACCAGTCGGGGTGGATCTTCGTCAAGGGCCGGCCTGCCGCAGGGCTGGATCCAGGGCGACTGGATCCGCTCGACGATCCATCAGAAGGATCTCGACGACCTGGCCAATGAAGGGATGATCCGCCATGGATCAGCTCGGCTTCCGGGGAAGGAGTGGCAGCCGCAGCCTCAGGAGGATGAGTGTGTCCTCTTGGCCACCCATGTTGACCGCGGTTTTTTTTGCCTCCTCACCCTTTCTTTCAGGGATTTCTGAACTTCTTTGGGGCACAACTCCACCACTTCACTCCTAACTCCATCGTGTATCTCGCCGCTTTCGTGTCCTTGTGTGAGAATTTCTTGGTTTGCCGGCCTCATTGGGGCCTTTTCAAACACATTTTCACCTGTCGCTCCCAGACGGCGAAAAAGGCTAATCTGAGTGACGAGAAAACCCAAGTGATTGAGATGTGTGGGGGTCTTGGGGTTCAAATGAGGGGAAAAAGTGCCTTTCCAGCCATGGTCCTTCCCGAGTCGGTCCGAGGGTGGCAGTCGACCTGGTTCTACTGCCAAGACCAGCCGACGCCAGGGCAGTCGACTGGACTCCCTCCTTTTTCCATGGACCGAGTGAGCAAGCCGTCCTCTTTGAAGGTGGTCCCAGAGGAGAAGGCGCATGTTAAGGTGCTGGTCGAGCACGTAGTCCAGCTTATCCGTGACGGGGTTACCGGCATGGATCTCTTGGAGGTCTTCCTCCGACGACGCATCCAGGCGCTCCAATATCGAGATCATCCGATGTGGATGTACTCTGGCACTGAAGACACCACTCAGATCCACCCGGAGGAGGTCGAGGATGCCACGCTGGAGAGGTGGATGACTGCCATCACATGGAACAAGGATAACCCTCGAGGAGCTAGGAGGATTCCCCCACTCGAACAGTCATATGAAGTAGACAAGGTTCAATCTTGTATCTTTGACCGTAATCCTGCTTTCTCCATCCTGTTTGTTTAACATTGATCGACTAACTTTTGTCTTGTTTGTTGTCTTCCAGGTCACCACCGAGATGTACTCGATGCCCAACGGGGCGCAAGAACAGATCAAGGAGGAGGAGGGGAGCGGAGGAGAAAGTCAGGAGCAGTGGCAATCTGATGGTGAGGGGGATGAAGATGACGACGGCTCCGACGAAGAGGAGGGGGAGGAGGAAGAGGAGGAGGAAGTCGACCCTCCTCGCACTGAAAGGCGATCCAAGCTCGCCCATGATCCTGCAGTCGAGCGTGGCAAAGCGACTGTGCCAGTTGGGTAGTTGACGAAACACCCTCGGACAACCCTCTCCGGCGCCGACTGAAAAGGTGCCAAAGCAACCCCGAGCGACGACATCAAAGCCGACGAAGGCCCTGCCCAAAATGCGGATGGCGATTCCCACCATTTCCAGGTAATAGAAGAACTTGTGTTTTCTTGTTTGGCATGAATAAACTCTTGGTCGACTCATTGGCTAACCGACTGATTTCTGAAATCTGCAGTGCTGCTATCTCCGAGACCTCAGCCAGGGACGAGGACCAAGAAATGGAAGATGTTGCCACCTCCAACCTTGGTATGATCTTTGTAGTTTCGCTTTTGGTCGATTGGATCTTCATTTCTAACTTTGAATCTTTCCTGTAGCCCCACCTCATGTCATTGATCTCCCTGATGATGATGATGAGGAGCCACTGAAGCAGAGGAGGAACAAAAAGGCGCCTGCTAGCAAGACTGCTCAGGTTGTATCAGCACCTGAGACACTGGTTCCAAAGGGAGGCAACGTCACTCGGACTTCGTGTCCTTTGTTGTGCCGCTGACGAGTGCTCGACCTTCGTCGTCGAGTGCTGATCCGCCTTCCCTTTTCGCCACACACCACGTCCCAGAGGACCAAGCAGGTGCTGCTAAGGAGGCTATACGCCAGGCGGGGGTCATGATGGAGCAGGTGAAGGCGATCCGAGACACCAGCCAAGCAGCTTATGATGCAAGCTCAGCTCTTTAGAGCAACGTCCAGGTTAGTTGGTCACCGCTTGTTCTGTTAGGATATGGTACCTGAAAACTCTTCTTTCTGAAGATCTTTGTATCTGTACACCCACTGGGTGTGTCGATTGAATTTTTGGATTGGTGGGGGCACGCTGAGTGCACCCACTGGGTGTAGTCCCCGAGACTATGGTGGACTGCTGGCAGTCGACTGCAGTCTTTATACTTTGAATTTGCTCACTCTAAGTTCTCCACTCGGTCTTGGTCGAGTGGAATCGGTAGAACCAGTGGGGGCACGCTGAGTGCACCCACTCGGTGTAGTCCCCGAGACTATGGTCGACTGCTGGCAGTTGACTAAGGTCTGAAGAACATTTTTTTTGATGATACTGTGGCTGACTGCTGGCAGTTAGCTATGGTTTAGGATCATAACCTTTTTGTCTCTTTCGGTCGACTGATCGAACCGAGTCGGTAGAACCAGTGGGGGCACGCTGAGTGCACCCACTGGGTGTAGTCCCCAAGACTATTGTTGAATATTTTGATTTGACTGTACTCTTAGAAATGCTACAATTTTTCTCTTAGTCACTCGGAAGTGACCTATCTTTGATGTCTGTCGACTGACCTTTCGCAGAAATCTTGCGAGCTTGTGGCTCGCTATACTGAATTGGAGAACAAACATATCCAGCTCGAACTTGACTTGAAGCTTGTCCAGGAGAACTTCACGAAGGCGAAGGAGGAAGCAAAAGGTATGTTTGGTGAGAATCTTGACGACTGCCTTTATTTTTTGTCCATTCCTGAGTCTGATCTCATGGTCACTTTGCAGATAAACTAAAGGAGGCTCTGAAGAAGAAGGACCTTGACCTCGCCGAGGCGCAGAAAGCGGCTTCGGACAAGATGAAGCTCGCAGAAGAAAAGCTGGCTTCAGTCGGCAAACTTGAAGAGGAGAATACCAATCTGAAAGCTGCTCTCGACGCGGCCAACAAGGAGGTCAGCCATCTGAAGAATGACAAGATAGCCCTGAGTGACAAGGCTAGCGAACTGATGGGGAAGAAGAACGATCTGGAGTCTTATCTAGAAGGGCTCGCCAAGAATTTATTCCTCATGATTGAAGGTAATCTTTTCTATCCGACTGACTTGTTGTCGTCGACTCGTCGTAGAACTGTTAGCTTAACTTCAAACTGTGCTTACAGAATTCTGTCAAAACTTCGAGGAGGAGACCAGTCGACTGGTGCCAAACTTGGACCCCATTAACTCTCCTGTGAAGGACGAGGCTGCTATGAACGTGTTTCGACTGGAGTCTCGTGTTGCTGGAGTGGTGGACTACCTCGCTCGACTGAAGGTTGCGGTGTCGCGGATCGACACGACGCTCTGGCCAAGAGAGATGCTTCAAAATGACCTTGAGTCTTTAATGACTCGACTGAATGATGTTCCATGTCGAGTGCAAGAATGGAAGAAGTCTTCCGCCAGGTGTGGTGCTGATGTTGCTCTGTCCCTGGTACATGTTCACTGCAAGGATGCTCGAGAGGACAAGCTAGCGTCCATCAGGGTGGCCAATACCAAAAAGCATGACTTCCAATCTTTCATGGAGACCTTCATTGCTGCTGCCACTCGGATTGCTGATGGAATCGACCTGGACCAGTTTGTCGCGCCCTCCAGTCCTCCACCTGAGGAGTAAAAAACTACTATGCTTCACCTTAAATTTGCCTCGGAATGCCGAGTGGTTTTGTAATCGATAAACTTCTATAGGCTTGACGCCTGAGCACTTTTGAATCTGTTATCTGAACTTTGCTTATGGTTGAATATGCTTGCATTTGCCTTCGAGCGAATTTTCTTCTTCACTCGGGATATACTTTAATGCTTGACACGCAGCCCTGAGGTGGAAAGTCCAGTCGACCTGCACTTCATCGCTTTTTGCGGGTAGGGATGGAGCACAGATGGAGTGCACATTGTATTTGTGGCGTAGCTCAGAGGGAGAAGGTGGCAGTCCCATCTTTGTAGAGTGGAATAGATTAAGTACTTAGGCGAGCACTGTGCTGCAGCTAAGCCCCCGAGTGGGAGGATTGCTCTCCACTCGGTGGGATTTTCAGATACATAGGCGAGCACTGGGCTGCAGCTAAGCCTCCGAGTGAGAGGTTTGCTCTCCACTCAGTAGGATTCTCAGATACTTAGGCGAGTATTGGACTGCAGCTAAGCCCCCGAGTGGGAGGTTTGCTCTCCACTCGGTAGGATTTTCAAATACTTAGGCGAGTACTGGACTGCAGCTAAGCCCCCGAGTGGGAGGTTTGCTCTCCACTCGGTACGATTTTCAGATACTTGGGCGAGTACTGGACTGTAGCTAAGCCCCCGAGTGGGAGATTTGCTCTCCACTCGGTAGGATTTTCAGATACTTAGGCGAGTATTGGACTGCAGCTAAGCCCCCGAGTGGGAGGTTTGCTCTCCACTCGGTAGGATTTTCAGATACTTAGGCGAGTATTGGACTACAGCTAAGCCCCCGAGTGGGAGGTTTGCTCTCCACTCGGTAGTATTTTTTGGTGGCGTAGCTCCAAAGGAGAAGGTAACAGTCAACCTGCACCTGGTCGCCCTTGCAGAGCGCATGTTGTATTTGTGGCGTAGCTCGGAAGGAAAAGGTAACAGTCGACCTGCACCTCGTCGCCCTTGCAGAGCGCATGTTGTATTTGTGGCGTAGCTCGGAAGGAGAAGGTAACAGTCGACCTGCACCTCGTCGCCCTTGTAGAGCGCACGTTGTATTTGTGGCGTAGCTCGGAAGGAGAAGGTAGCAGTCGATCTGCACCTCGTCCTCCTTGTAGAGCGCACATTGTATTTGTGGCGTAGCTCGGAAGGAGAAGGTAGCAGTCGACCTGCACCTCGTCCTCCTTGCAGAGCGCATGTTGTATTAAATACTTAGGCAAGTACTTGGACTACAGCTAAGCCTCCGAGTGGGAGGCTGGCTCACCACTCGGTAGGATTTTAAACACTTAGGCGAGTACTTGGACTGCAGCTAAGCCTCCGAGTGGGAGGCTGGCTCACCACTCGGTAGGATTTTAAACACTTAGGCGAGTACTTGGACTGCAGCTAAGCCCCCGAGTGGGAGGCTGGCTCACCACTCGGTAGGATTTTTCCTTAAACTTAGGCGAAACGGATTAGCAGCTAAGCCCCCGAGTGGGAGGCTGGCTCACCACTCGGCAGGGATTTTTTTTACAAACTTAGGCGAAACGGATTCACCACCCACTGGGGGATTTTTTACGTAAACAAAAGTAACAACAATCACTAGGAAAATTATAACACTCTTGTCTTTGAAAAACAAACTACATAAGTACTTTTATTACATCTCATCCAAGTGAATACTTGAGTATAAAAGGGGCGGAGCATCTCCGCGTTCCAAGCTCTTGGCTCATCAATCTGGCGATCAACATTGTAAATACGGTACGCTCCATTGTGGAGGACTTTGGTGACGATGAAGGGACCTTCCCAAGTAGGAGCAAGCTTGTGTGGCTTCTACTGATCCACTCGGAGAACCAAATCTCCTTCTTGGAAGGCTCGACTCTTCACGTTTCTGGCATGGAATCGACGCAAGTCCTGCTGATAGATAGTCGATCGGATCATGGCCATCTCTCTTTCTTCTTCTAGAAGGTCGACTGCATCCTGTCGGGCTTGCTCTGCTTCATCTTCAGTGTAGAGTTCGACTCGGGGTGCATTGTGAAGCAGGTCACTCGGTAGGACTGCTTCAGCTCCATAGACCAGGAAGAACGGAGTTCTCCCAGTCGACCGATTAGGAGTGGTCCTTAATCCCCAAAGAACTGACGGAAGTTCGTCGACCCATGCGCCTGCTGCGTGTTTGAGATCGCGCATCAGTCGGGGTTTCAGTCCTTTGAGAATTAGACCATTTTCTCGTTCTTCTTGTCCATTCGACTGGGGGTGAGCGACTGAAGCATAGACGACTCGTGTGCCTTGAGATGTGCAAAAGGCTCTGAATTCGCCGGAATCGAAGTTTGACCCATTATCAGTGATGATGCTGTGCGGAACTCCATATCTGAATACCAATTCTCTGATGAAGCTGATAGTAGTGCCAGTATACAGATTCTTGGTAGGCTTAGCTTCAATCCATTTGGTAAACTTGTCGACTGCTACTAGAAAGTGAGTGAAGCCGTTCCTACCAGTTCTCAGTGGTCCAACCAAATCTAACCCCCAAACAGCGAAGGGCCAGACGAGTGGAATGGTCTTGAAGGCTGAGGCGGGTTTGTGCGATAGATTGGAATAAAACTGACATCCTTCACACTTGTCGACTATCTCCTTTGCCATTTCATTTGCTCTTGGCCAGTAAAATCCCGCTCGGTATGCTTTAGCCACAATGGTCCGAGAGGACGCATGATGACCATAGGTCCCC
The DNA here is from genome assembly GCF_018294505.1 of Triticum aestivum. NCBI lineage: Eukaryota > Viridiplantae > Streptophyta > Magnoliopsida > Poales > Poaceae > Triticum > Triticum aestivum. Next base: position 481,708,144 of record NC_057801.1, on the reverse strand, counting down.
GAGTGGATATCGTCAATGATTATCTGACCTTCTTCTGGTGTTATACATTTCTGACCGACTCCAGTCGCGCTTTCTCTGTACAACTGTCCCTTTATCACGGTAAAGGCTTTGGATCGACGGACGATCTGTCGAGCCTCTTCTTCATTCTCTGGGAGCTCTTTCCTTAGGATATACGCGATGTACGGCTCTGTCCAGTCGGGAGTGATGACCAAAACTTCCATGATCAGGTCGACCACAGCTGGAACTTCAACTTCAGTCGGATCTGTGACACTTTTTGGCTGTGGAGCTTCTTCGGTGAAAGGATCCTCTTGAACTGATGGTGTATGGATGTGTTCCAAAAACACATTACTGGGAATGGCTTCTCTCTTGGAACCTATCTTTGCCAAATCATCAGCCGCTTGATTTTTCAGTCGGGGTATATGATGGAGCTCTAACCCCTCAAATTTCTTCTCTAGCTTTCTCACTGCATTGCAGTAACCAGTCATGGCTGGACTTCTGACGTCCCACTCCTTCATCACCTGATTAACCACCAAATCTGAGTCGCCATAGACCATGAGGCGACGGACGCCGAGTGAAATGGCCATACGCAACCCATACAAAAGTGCTTCGTATTCTGCTTCATTGTTGGAGGAATCAAAGTGGATCTGGAGCACATATCTGAGCTTATCTCCTCGGGGGGAAACCAACACTACCCCAGCACCGGAACCATTCAGCATCTTAGAACCATCAAAGAACATGGTCCAGTGCTTCGAGTGAACTTGAGTCGGTAGTTGCTGTTCAATCCACTCGGCGATGAAATCAGCTACTGCTTGGGACTTGATGGCTTTCTTTGCCTCAAACTTGATATCAAGGGGAAGGAGTTCAATCGCCCATTTTGCCACTCGACCAGTTGCATCTCTGTTGTGCAGAATCTCTGATAATGGGGCGTCGCTGACGACTGTAATGGAATGATCAGAGAAGTAATGAGCAACCTTCTTCGTGGTCATATAAATCCCATATACAAGCTTCTGATAATGAGGGTATCTTTGCTTTGATGGGGTCAACACTTCAGAAAGATAATACACTGGGCGCTGAACTTTGAAGGCTTTTCCTTCTTCTTCCCGCTCGACCGTAAGTACTGTACTGACGACTTGTCCTGTGGCTGCAATGTAAAGCAGCAAAGGCTCTTTGCTGATTGGGGCAGCAAGCACCGGCTGGGTGGAGAGCAGAGCTTTTAGCTCTGCAAACGCTGCATCAGCTTCTGGAGTCCACTCGAACTTGTCTGACTTCTTCATCAGTCGGTAAAGAGGCAATGCCTTTTCACCGAGACGGGAGATGAATCGACTTAAAGCGGCCAAGCATCCAGTGAGCTTCTGGACATCGTGCACACGCACAGGGCGTTTCATTCGGAGTATAGTGCCAACTTTTTCTAGATTGGCATCGATTCCTCGTTCAGTGACGAGAAAACCGAGTAACTTTCCGCCAGGAACTCCGAATGTGCACTTTGATGGATTAAGCTTGATATCATACCTCCTGAGATCGGCAAATGTTTCAGCGAGGTCAGTCAACAAGTTGGAACCCTTCCGTGATTTGACCACAATATCATCCATGTACGCTTCCACATTCCGACTGATTTGAGTGAGCAAACACTTCTGAATCATCCTCATGAACGTGGGTCCGGCATTTTTAAGACCGAATGGCATGGTGACATAGCAGAAGCACCCGAATGGAGTGATGAAAGCTGTTTTAATCTCGTCGGGTCCATACAAACGGATCTGATGGTAACTGGAATAGGCGTCTAAAAAAGACAGGCGCTCACATCCCGCAGTTGAGTCGACTATTTGGTCGATGCGGGGGAGAGGAAAATGATCTTTCGGGGAGGCCCGATTGATATGTTTGAAGTCAATGCACATACGAAGTGACTTGTCCTTCTTGAGGACCATGACAACATTAACGAGCCACTCGGAGTGGTAAATCTCTCGGATAAACTCCGCTACTAAGAGCCGAGCCACCTCCTCGCCAATGGCCTTTCTCTTCTGGACGGCGTACCATTGAAGGTGTTCTTTGACAGGTTTTACCTTTGAGTCGACTCGTAGACGATGCTCAGCCAGCCCCCTGGGAACACCAGGCATGTCAGCAGGCTTCCATGTGAAGATGTCCCAGTTCTCACGGAGGAACTGGATGAGCGCTTCTTCCAATTTGGAGTCGAGTGATGTGGAGATATGAGTCGGGGCAACATTGGTGTCGGTCGGGTGAATGTGAACCGGCTTTGTCTCACCGGACGACTGAAATGCTGACTCTGTAGCTAGCTTCTTGGCTTGCAACAAATCACTCGGATCTGCAGTTTTCTGGTATTCCTGTAGCTCTACTACTGCCATCTGAGCATCAGCGATCTTTGAGCCCTTCTGAAAGCACTCTTCTGCCTTTTTGCGATTTCCAGTAATGGTGATCACACCTTTGGTACCAGGCATCTTCAATTTGTGGTACACATAACATGGTCGAGCCATGAAGCGTGGATAAGCTGGCCAGCCTAAAATAGCGTGATAAGCACTCTGGAAATCCACAACTTCAAACGTCAACTTTTCTTTGCAGTAATGCTTTGAATCACCGAGAACCACATCGAGAGCAATTTGGCCGAGTGACTTAGCCTACTTCCCAGGAATGACTCCATGGAAACTCATGTTGCTGGTATTGAGTCTGGACATCAGAATGCCCATTCCCTTCAGCGTCTCCGCATACAATATGTTCAGGCCACTACCACCATCCATCAAGACTTTAGTCAGTCGAGTGCCTTCGGTGACTGGGTCGACCACCAAGGCTTGCCTCCCAGGGGTGGCAATGTGTGTCGGATGATCAGACTGGTCGAATGTGATGGCAGTATGAGACCATTGCAGATAACTGGGAGTTGCCAGAGCAACCATATTCACCTCACAGTTGATAACTTTCAATCTACTTTTGCTTTCAACATCAACAAAAATCATCAAGGTGGAATTGACCTGGGGGTATCCATCATCACTATCTTCTTTGTCCTCAACTTTCTCCAACTCCTTTTCCTTATGCTTGGATTGTTTTCCCTGGAATTGCTGGATCAAGAGCCGACACTGTCGAGTGGTATGTTTCGGGTAAATGAATTTACCCTCCTCATCTTTCTTCGTGTGGATGTGGCATGGCAAATCCATCACGTCATTTCCTTCCTTATCCTTCACCTTCTTAGGGTTCCAAGACCCTTTGGGCTTTACTTTAAATTTTCCTTGAGTCAAGGCCAAGGCTTCTCCAGGAGCAGCTAGCTCGGCTTTCCGCTTCTGTTTCCGACTAGAGTTCCCTCCCCCGGTTTCATGGGCGGTTGGCTTGCACTTGCCACTCCGGAGCCGATCCTCTTCTTCACCATTGGCATACTTGGTGGCAATCTCCATCATTCGACTCAGGGTCATGTCTCTAGTCTGACCAAATTTCAAACTTAGCTCTCTGTTCTTAATGCCTTCCTTGAAGGCACAGACTGCCTGGTGGTGAGATACATTCTCCATCGTGTGATGCAGTGTGATCCACCTCTGGATGTAATCCCTGAGAGTCTCATTCAACTTTTGCACACAAACCTGCAGCTCTGTCAACCCTGCTGGTCACTTGCAAGTTCCTTCAAATGTTCTGACAAACACTCGGGCAAGATCTTCCCAAGTGTAAATGCTTCCAGGTGCCAACTGATTCAGCCATGCTCTGGCCGAGCCCTCCAACATAAGAGGTAGGTGTTTCATGGCCACCTCATCAATGCCGCCGTCAATCTGAACAGCCACTCGGTAATCCTCCAGCCAAGTATCGGGCTTGGACTCACCAGTGAACTTACTGAGTCCAGTCGCCAACCTGAAGTTGGGAGGAATCACCACAGCCCTGATGGCTCTGCTAAAACACTCTAGTCCTGAGACGTGAACTCTGCTGCTGGTGGCCACATCTCTGTCATGGCCTTCTCGGTGAGCTCTGTTCTGATCGACCAAACCTTGAACGATAATGGATCTCGCATCAAAGCCTGCTTCTCTGGGGTCGACTAGAACCCTTCGCCCAACACTGTGCTGGCGTCTATCATCATGCTGTCGAGGGGCGTATGACCCACCCCTTGGGGGAGGAGTGGGCACTCGACGTCGATCATCGTGATTGAAATGGTCATCATAATGATCACGCCGACCTCCACGTCCCTCATGCCTCGGGGGCGATCTCGGGATATGGGCCAACTGGACTGTATTCGCAGTGACGGATCTGCTGTGAATCCTCTTTCGCAACTGCGATAAAGCTGAATTTTGATCTCCTGCTGCCCAAGTAAATCTTTGATTTGCATCAAGCCTCTGCCAGCCTCTGACTGAGAGGGCTGAATCGACTCTGCTCTACGGGCTGCAGCTGCTAGATTCTAAATCGGAGTTCGATATACCTGAGTCGGTGGTGCAAAGAGTTGACGTCGACTGGAGTCTAGGACCCGTTGCCGTGCACGCTCGTCGAGTGTTTGCTGGAGGTTCTCCAGTCGAGTGCGCTCAGCCAAGTTGGCCAAACGCGCATCCTCTAAGGCACGAGCCTCGGGGGTTTCTCCAACGATAGGAGTATGCAGCGCATCCATCTTCCGGCGGCGAAGATCTTCCCTTTGTAGCGACGTGAGGGGCTCGGGCTGATATTCTTCATGGGCGTGCGCCGGATCGCCTCCGCCATTGACTCCGTCGGTGCGGGGAAAACCGGGAGGACTGCGTGGTCCATTGACCATCAGAACCTCTGCCATTGGATCACTGCTATTGCACTTGGATGCAGTCTCTACGGAGCCATTCGATAGGTTGAACAGGCCGTAGAGAGTCTCGTCGGGCTCGATCACCGTGACATGGGGAGTGGCCGACTGGCGATCCACCGCGTGCCTCACCCATCGCTGAAGCCTCGACCGACCGAAGCGCTTGCGCCGGCAGGAGACAGGGAGGGAGGACGACACAGGGGTCGACCGATATGGGGTCGACGGTTGCCGCAGGAGGACGCCGCGGACGCATGGGATCGACGGAAGTGCATTGCCCCGCGGACAGGGTGCGCGTCGATGTCGAGTGGAGCCTCCTGAAGCCAAGCGGAGTCGTCGGCGATGAACGTGAGCGCGCCGAGACGGATCTCGCGGCTCGCAACCAAACTTCCGCCTGAAACCATGATGAAGGAGATCGGAACAATCGCAACTTCTCCAATAGGTCGCTAAGACACCTGCCCCATGGTGGGCGCCAACTGTCATGGTTCTAAGTCTGACAGTAGAATAGGGGGGTAGGAATGGAGAGGCAAGATCCTAGCTATGGAGTAGTTGTATACGCAAGATGTTTACGAGTTCAGGCCCTTCTCGGAGGAAGTAACAACCCTACGTCTCGGAGCTCGGAGGCGGTCGACTGGATTATAAGCGTATGAGCTACAAGGGTGCGAACACTTTACACTGAGGAGGGGGTGGCTTATATAGAGTCCGCCAGACCCCTCCGGCCCTCAGTTATGCAGGGTTTAAGGTACATTAAGATCTGGCGTTACTGGTAACGCCATACATAAAGTGCTATGATGATCATAAAGACTACTTAATGACCGACATTTGTGTACAGAGTGACTCTAGATCTCCTGGTGGTCGAGTGAGTGGCTTCATGGTCGAGTGTCTTCGAGTTCGTCGAGTGGAATCCTTCCAGGTCGACTGAAAGGTAGTTTCTTCTAGAGATGTCCTTGGGGAGGGTATCCTGGATAGGTCCATGACCCTACCCTAGGTACATGGCTTCATCAATAGGGGTTGATAACCCTCTCGAAAAACTTGTCCTTGGGAGCGCTTGGAGACGTCATGATGCTCTAGATCTGTTAGAAAAATAGCTCGAAACGAAAACAGAGAATATTTGCGTGATATAGTGGTCAAAGCCTTCGGGAGATTATATAATGAATTTTTACTGACCAAAATACGTAACGTGCAATAAAATGGAGTCCGGGAGGCACACGAGGTGGCCACAAGACAGGGGGGCACACCCAGGAAGGGTGGGCGCGCCCTCCACCCTCGTGGAGGCCTCGTGTCCTTCCCGGACTACTTCTTTCTTTCCAAAATTCTTAATTATTCCAAAACGGATAAAAAATTGCCATTAGAATTGTTTTGGAGTCGGTTTACTTACCGTACCACATACCTATTCCTTTTTGGAGTCTGGAACGTTCTGGAAAGTGTCCCTTATGTATTCCTCCGGGGTTACGGTCTCAACAATATTAGTTTCAACATTGATAGGATTACCTGAGATATAATGTTTAATTCTTTGACCGTTCACCACCCTCGGACTTGTGCCTTCGAAGTTGTTGATTTTTATGGCACCGGAACGATAGACCTCCTCGATAACGTAAGGACCTTCCCATTTAGAGAGAAGTTTTCCTGCAAAAAATCTTAAACGAGAGTTGAATAATAATACATAATCACCTACGTTAAACTCACGCTTTTGTATCCTTTTTTCATGTCAGCGTTTGAGTTTTTCTTTGAATAGCTTGGCATTCTCATAGGCTTAGGTCCTCCATTCATCAAGTGAGCTAATATCAAATAACCTCTTCTCACCAACAAGTTTGAAGTCATAGTTGAGCTCTTTAATAGCCCAATATGCTTTATGTTCAAGTTCAAGAGGTAAGTGGCATGCTTTTCCATAAACCATCTTATACGGAGACATACCCATAGGAATTTTATATGCAGTTCTATAGGCCCACAATGCATCATCAAGTTTCTTGGACCAATTCTTTCTAGATCTATTCACAGTCTTTTGCAAAATTAATTTGAGATCTCTATTTCTCAACTCTACTTGACATCTAGACTGCGGGTGATAAGGACATGCGATTCTATGATTAACATCATACTTAGCAAGCATCATACGGAAAGCACCATGAATAAAATGTGAACCACCATCAGTCATAAGATATCTAGGGACTCCAAACCTCGGATAAATAACTTCTTTAAGCATTTTAATAGAAGTGTTATGATCAGCACTACTAGTTGGAATAGCTTCTACCCACTTAGTAACGTAATCAACAGCAACTAAAATATGTGTGTAACCATTAGAGGCATGAAAAGGTCCCATATAATCAAAGCCCCAAACATCAAACGATTCAATAACAAGAGAATAATTCATAGGCATTTCTTGACGTCTACTAATATTACCAATTATTTGACATTCATCACAAGATAGGACAAACTTACGAGCATCTTTGAAGAGAGTAGGCCAATAAAAACTGGATTGCAATACCTTATGTGCAGTTCTATCTCCAGCGTGGTGTCCTCCATATGATTCAGAGTGACACTTGCATAGGATCTGTTCCTGTTCATGCTCAGGTACACAACGTCTAATAACACCATATACTCCTTTTTATAAAGGTGTGGGTCATCCCAGAAGTAATGTCTTAAATCACAGAAGAACTTTTTCTTTTGCTAGTATGTGAAACTAGGTGGTATAAATTTAGCAACAATGTAATTAGCATAATCAGCATACCAAGGAGCAGTACGAGAAGCATTAATGACCGCTAATTGTTCATCAGGAAAGCTATCATCAATAGGTAGTGGGTCATCAAGAACATTCTCTAACCTAGGCAAGTTGTCTGCAACGGGGTTCTCAGCTCCCTTTCTATCAATAATATGCAAATCAAACTCTTGGAGCAAGACAACCCATCTAATGAGTCTAGGCTTAGCATCTATCTTTTCCATAAGATATTTAATAGCAGCATGATCAGTGTGAATAGTAACTTTGGAATCAACAATATTAGGTCTAAACTTATCACATGCAAACACAACTGCTAAGAACTCTTTTTCAGTAGTAGCAGAATTTCTCTGGGCAGTATCAAGAGTCTTACTAGCATACTGGATAACATTCAATTTCTTATCAACTCTTTGCCCTAGAACAACACCTACAGCATAATCACTAGCATCACACATAATTTCAAAGGGTAAATTCCAATCAGGTGGCTGAACAATAGGTGCAGTGATCAAAGCTTTCTTAAGTATTTCAAATGCTTCCACACAATCATCATCAAAGACAAAAGGAATATCTTTTGGCAATAAATTAGTCAGAGGCCTAGAGATTTTAGAAAAGTCCTTAATGAACCTCCTATAAAAACCGGCATGACCAAGGAAACTTCTTATACCTTTTATGTCCTTGGGACATGGCATCTTTTCAATAGCATCAACTTTAGCTTTATCAACTTCAATACCTCTCTCAGAAATCTTATGCCCCAAGACAATGCCTTCATTAACCATAAAGTGGCACTTTTCTCAATTCAAGACGAGACTACTGTCTTCACATCTCTGCAAAACTCGATTAAGGTTGCTCAAGCAATCATCAAAAGAGGATCCATAAACGGAGAAATCATCCATGAATACCTCACAAATCTTTTCACAAAAGTCAGAGAATATAGCCATCATGCATCTTTGAAAGGTAGCAGGTGCATTACATAAACCAAAAGGCATATGTCTATAAGCAAAAGTACAGAAAGGGAAAGTAAAAGTAGTTTTTGATTGATCCCCTTCTGACACAGGCATTTGAGAGAAACCAAAATAACCATCTAGAAAGCAGAAATGTGTGTGTTTGGATAGTCTTTCTAGCATTTGATCAATAAAAGGTAAAGGGTAATGATCTTACTTAGTGGCTTTATTTAATTTACAGAAATCAATTACCATCCTATAACCTGTAATAATTCTTTGCCGGATCAATTCATCTTTATCATTAGGAACGACAGTAATACCTCCCTTTTTAGGAACACAATGGAAAGGTCTTACCCAATCACTATCAGCAACGGGATAAATTATACCTGCCTCAAGGAGCTTTAGTATCTCCTTTCTTACCACTTCTTTCATCTTAGGATTCAATCGTAGTTGAGGATCTCTAACTGGTTTGGCATCGTCCTCCAGTTTAATTTTGTGTTGGCATAACGTGGGACTAATGCCCTTGAGATCATCCAAAATATATCCGATAGCAGCATGGTGCTTCTTCAGAGTTTTCAATAATCTTTCTTCTTCTTCCTCTAAAAGGTTAGCACTAATAATAACATGATATATTTCCTTTTCATCAAGATAAGCATACTTAAGATTATCAGGTAATGGCTTGAGCTCAAACACGGGGTCACCCTTGGGTGGAGGGGGATCCCCTAGGATTTCAACAGGTAAGTTGTGTTTCAGAATAGGTTCCTGTTGAAGGTACACTTTATCTATTTCCCTTCTTTCATTCATAAACATATCAATTTCATGGTCTAGCAAATATTGTTCTAACGGATCAGTAGGAGGCACGACAATAGAAGCAAGACCAATAATCTCATCCTTACTAGGTGATTCTTTATCACGGGGTTGTCTATGAAACTTAGAAAAATTAAACTCATGAGACATATCCCCTAAGCCAATTGTAACAGTATCCTTTTTGCAATCAATCCTAGCTTTAACAGTATTCAAGAAGGGTCTACCAAAAATAATGGTACAGAAATCATCTTGTGGGGAACTAAGAACAAGAAAAGCAGCAGGATATTTAACCTTCCCGCACAAGACTTCAACATCTCTAACAATCCCAATTGGTGAAATAGTATCTCATTGGCAAGCTTGATAGTAACATCAATACCTTCCAATTCAGCGGGTGCAATATCATGCATAATTTCTTTATATAAGTCATAGGGTATTGCACTAGCACTAGAACCCATATCACATAAGCCATGATAACAATGATCTCCTATTTTAACAAAAATAACAGGCATGCCTACAACAGGTCTATGTATCTTAGCATCTGGTCTAACAATATTAGCAGTCTCACCACAAAAATAAATAACATGCCCATCTAAATCATAATCCAAGAGATCTTTAACCACAGCAATACTAGGTTCAACTTTGATTTTCTCAGGAGGTGTATAAGTCCTAGTCTTACTCTGATGAACAACAGTCGAAGTTTTAGCATGATCCTTTATCCTAACAGGAAAAGGAGGTTTCTCAACATAAGTAGTAGGAACAATAGGATCACTATAAGTGACATCCTTTTCTTCAACTGTAATAGGTGCAACTACTTTTACTTCAATGGGAGGATTATATTTAAACCACTTCTCCTTAGGGAGATCAACGTGAGTAGCAAAAGATTCACAAAAAGCAGCTACTAGCTCAGACTCAAGTCCATACTTAGCGCTAAATCCACGAAAAGCATTGGTATCCATAAAAGATTTAACACAATCAAACATAGGTGTCATACCTGACTCATTACCATCGTCGGAACCCCAATCTTCAGAGTTGCATTTAATTCTTTCCAATAAATCCCATTTGAATTCAATAGTCTTCAGCATATAAGAACCAGCACAAGAAGTATTGAGCATGTTGCAATCATTGGGAGAAAGCCGAGCATAAAAGTTTTGAATAATCATTTCTCTAGAGAGCTCATGATTGGGGCATGAATATAACATTGACTTAAGCCTCCCCCAAGCTTGAGTGATGCTTTCTCCTTCGCGAGGCCAGAAATTATATATGTAATTACGATCATAATGGACAAGATGCATAGGATAGAACTTCTGGTGAAATTCCAACTTCAATCGTTTATAATTCCAAGATCCCGTATCATCACATAGCCTATACCTTGTCAATGCATCTCCCTTCAAAGATAAAGGGAAGACCTTCCTTTTGACAAGATCATCGGGAATACCTACAAGATTAAATAATCCACAAACTTCATCCACAAAGATAAGGTGTAAATCGGGATGCAATGTTCCATCTCCTGCAAAGGGATTAACTAGCAGTTTCTCTATCATACCTAAAGTAATCTCAAAGTAAAAAAATTCAGTAGGTTCAGTAGGTTGAGGAGCAACTCTTTGCTCTTCTGGTTGGGGTGAAGATACCCTGAACAAGCCCCTCAAAGGATTAGTTTACATAGTAACAAGTGACAGAAAATTTTAGCACACTATATAAATGTTTCCTTACCAAGTTCCACTCACCAAAGGCGCTTCACTCCCCGGCAACGGTGCCAAAAAAGAGTATTGATGACCCACAAGTATAGGGGATCTATCGTAGTCCTTTCGATAAGTAAGAGTGTCGAACCCAACGAGGAGCAGAAGGAAATGACAAGCGGTTTTCAATAAGGTCTTCTCTGCAAGCACTGAAATTGTAGGTAACAGATAGTTTTGTGATAAGATAAATTGTAACGGGTAACAAGCAATGAAAGTAAATAAAGTGCAGCAAAGTGGCCCAATCCTTTTTGTAGCAAAGGACAAGCCTGGACAATTTCTTATAATGAGAAAAGAGCTCCCGAGGACACATGGGAATTATCGTCAAGCTAGTTTTCATCACGCTCATATGATTCGCGTTCAGTACTTTGATAATTTGATATGTGGGTGGACCGGTGCTTGGGTACTACCCTTACTTGGACAAGCATCCACTTATGATTAACCCCTATTGCAAGCATCCGCAACTACAAAAGAAGTATTAAGGTAAACCTAACCACAACATTAAACATATGGATCCAAATCAGCCCCTTACGAAGCAACGCATAAACTAGGGTCTAAGCTTTTGTCACTCTAGCAACCCATCATCTACTTATTACTTATCAATGCCTTCCTCTAGGACCAAATAATGGTGAAGTGTCATGTAGTCGACGTTCACATAACACCACTAGAGGAAAGACAACATACATCTCATCAAAATATCGAACGAATACCAAATTCACATGACTACTAATAGCAAGACTTCACCCATGTCCTCAGGAACAAACGTAACTACTCACAAAGCATATTCATGTTCAAAATCAGAGTAATAGTATGCAATAAGGATCTGAACATATGATCTTCCACCAAGTAAACCAATTAGCATCAACTACAAGGAGTAATCAACACTACTAGCAACCCACATGTACCAATTTGTGGTTTTGATACAAGATTGGATACAAGAGATGAACTAGGGTTTTGAGAGGAGATGGTGCTGGTGAATATGTTGATGGAGATTGACCCCCTCCTGATGAGAGGATCGTTGGTGATGACGATGGTGATGATTTCCCCATCCCGGAGGGAAGTTTCCCCGGCAGAACAGCTGTACCGGAGCCCTAGATTGGTTCCGCCAAGGTTCCGCCTTGTGGTGGCGGAGTTTCGTCCCGTAAGCTTTCTTATGATTTTTCCAGGTAAAAGCCTTCATATAGCAGAAGATGGGCACCAGAGGGCCACCAGGGGGCCCAGGAGGCAAGGGGCGCGCCCAGTAGGGGTGGGCACGCCCCCCCACCCTCCTGGCCAGGGTGTGGGCCCCCTCTGGTATTTTCTTCGCTCAATAATTCTTATTAACTCCCAAACTGACTTCCGTGGAGTTTCAGGATTTTTGGAGCTATGCAGAATAGGTTTCCAATGTTTGCTCCTTTTCCAGCCAGAATTCCAGCTGCCGGGATTCCCCCTCTTCATGGTAAACCTTGTAAAATAAGAGAGAATATCCATAAGTATTGAGATATCATGTGTAATAACAGCCCATAATGCAATAAATATTGATATAAATGCATGATGCAAAATGGACGTATCATTGGCACACAAAAATCACATGCAAGATCACCCAGAAAGTTGTACTACTAGTACTAGTATTGCGTGTTATCGAGAAAAAGATCGTCAAGGAGAGATATTACCTGGACTTTCTAAATGAGGGATCCCGGAGAGGGGGGCTTGGACAGGGCGATGGCTTTGAGCTTGTCTGCGGTAGTCTCAACGGGGTGCTTGCGCTTCTTCGTACCATGAGCCTTGACGGTTTTGGCCAGAGCCATAGACATCACGTCGGCCGGTGATCCAGTGTCCATCCAAGAGAGGAAGCTGAGAGAGGAAGCTGAGACAGAAGAGTGAAATGAGGAACGACATGAGCGAGAAGCGAAGCAAGTGGGGGCTTTCTTCAAGAGAGGAAGCTAAGAGAGAAGACTGAAATGATGGTTGCTTCATCCGTCCAACTTACTATTGGAAAGGAGGGGGTTTTGTGATTTGACGGCTCATTGGGCATTACTGTGGCGCTTCGATCTAGGTATTCTATTGTCACTCTACTATGGAGTAATTTAGTGCATGGCTGGTGGACCTCGATGTTGGCTGCTCCACACGTCATTGAAAGTGAGTAATTTAGTGCATGGCTGAAGGAGGATCTGCACGGTAGAGCGTGTCCATTGTTTTTATGAAAAAAATGATTACAGCAAGCGTTTCCACTCTTACGACGGAGGAGTGCGAAACATGATAGCCACTTGAACGTACATAGTGCTCCTACTACTAGGCATGTGCAGTGGTTCATACGTCAGTACTACATAATCTTGTTGCTAGTGTAGTAAGATATGACGATAACAAATGATGTTGTGCGCATGTCAACTATATGAACAGTAATGTAGTAACATAGTATTGCTTTTTCGACTGTCCGGTCGAGAATGAATGGTGAGATCAATGTTAACAGAACTTGGTCTACAACGCACGGAGAGTACGGTGCTACAGTACTCCATGAAACATGAACCATATGAAGCACAAATCAGTGTTAGGCAGGGTGCATGAAGGGTGCATGGGATGGGAGCAAAAGTTCACTTCTCGCCCCACTTTTGGGTGTTTGGCAGAGTGCATGAAGCATGCATGATTCCACACTAGTAGGTTAACACAAATACACGAAGAGGAAACAATTATATTGAGATGAGAATGCAACCAAACACACTCACACGCTTTGTGCTATAGTGACTGATCAACACCGTCTGAGTTTGATCCAACGGTCATGTTGTGCCGAGACATGGACATGCCCATGCAGAGGGCGCCTAAACACCATCGAAGTCCCTCTGCTTCTCGAGGCGCACGACGTTGGTGATGCAGGGTGCAACCGCCTACGGAGCCTGCTCCCGGTCGACAGGAGCCAGCTCGTCAAAGACGACATCCAATGGCACGAATGGATTCCGGTGACAGAGCCCTGAAAGGATTCGCCCGGCAATGGCGACGGCAGCCTGCAACCCCTCCTTGTCCAGCTTTTCCCCCACCATCGTGCGGAGATCGCTCAACTCCTCGGAGATATAGATGACGAAGGAGACCAGGTTGGGAAGCCGCAGCTCGTTGAAGTTGACGGGGTGGTCGAATGGGTTTAGCCCGGTGGCCGGCATGGTCGTGCTGGCACGACTGTAGGCATCACGCAGCCGCAACACGTGCGTGGAAACTTGGTCCACCAACTGGCTGAGGCGATCCTGGACCTCGTCACGATTGGCCCGCTCGCGCTCCAGCCGGCTCCCCTGACGGCCTATCATATCTCTCGCTTTCTGCAACAATGCCGCCGATGCCTCGAGCATCTTTGTGGTGGACGCCTGCCGCTTTTGAAGCTCCGTGAACTCCCGCACATAATGGAGGAGCATGGCACTCTCTCCTCCTTGAGTTCACGGAGCTCCACGTCCTTGTCCCTGAGCTACGTATCCTTGGCATGGAGCTCCTGTGTTAGGCGCCTCACCTCTGACTCCATGATATGCCGCGCCGCCATGGCACCAGGTAGAAGCAATGGGGAGAGGAAGCAAAGGGGGCGAAACGGCTGAAAGGTAATGCAATCTACAAGAAGGCGGAGGGAGCCAGCCGAGGAGCGGGGAATGTTTTAGTTTTCACCATGAGAAAACACCAGTCGATGACTTCTCACATCAATGAGCAGTGGGTTTTACAGGCGGAGTCATCATGACTAATTGCTGCCGCGCCTTCTCCTGTCAATCAAAAAATTAAATATCCTGTCGTGCCTGCTCCCGACAATCAAAAAATTAAGAATCCTGCCGCACCCAAACACCAAAGCAACGCGGCAGTGGATATTTAAATTTACCTGCCAGCAACGAGATAAAAAAGGGGTGAAAAAACAAATGTGGCGGCCACCTAGCTAATCGGTCGAACTAGCCCAACTAGCAAGCCACCATGCTTCACTGATGTACTCGGTGGGAAAGGTGGCCTTTCGTGATTTGACGACTCATTTAATCGCTTCAGTGCTACGATCGAGGAGGACCTAGAGAACGCGTGATAGGGCATCCCACGTCAGCAAGAATATATGCGTGCACCACCTGGGAGCACCCCGAAACCGCGCGTAGGGTGTTCCACGTCTCGGCATGGAGGAAAAATGTGCTTGCAAAAATATACTGTATCAGACGTAGTACCTACGGTTCGACCTCGGGACCCAGCGAGTCGGTCAAAAACACCCCACTAGCCACACAGCTTCATCATGCTAATGTGGTACGGAGGATAGGTGTGGTTAGCTCCGTCTTGACCAGCCACAACGTCTCTTGTTCTAGGCGATTCTTCTATTTTCCAAGCTTTTTTTAGTTATAATAACACCACGGCAAGCTAGCGCTGCTGTTCGTGTGTGCCCGTGCAGAGGTTAGACGATGGAGAGGAGAGAGAGATCATAGACCTGGGACCCACCAGTAAGTGAGTCAATGGTCATGCACGTGTTAACGAGGCACTAAGTCTATTCTACTCAACATAGTACTATATAAAATCAAGTTATGGGACAAAGCCAACGACCGTTGTTGTTTCAAGCTATCGACTAACGCTTTGTAGTCTAGGTTGCCAGTTCGAATGTCGTCTTTCAGATTTCTTAGTTTTAGGTCCAAATTTGATTAATGACAAGTGGAACCCCCATGTGTTGTTCCGATATTTCAGTGTAGGATGGTTTTTTTGAACAAACACTTTGCGCGGTTAGACAAGTAACGACATGAGTTACATGTATTTTGCAAGTTTACGAACAAAAATAATAGAGGCATAGAATATCACATCCACCCCGCATCTTAGATGCTATGGTGATACGAGTTTTTACATCGTTGGAAGTGAGACCCAATGGCTTGGGAGTAGTCTTTGTAATTATGCGCAATTTCCAAACTCTCCAACGGCTTTTTTGCAAATAAAACATTCATGCCTCATGTGTGCCGCTGCATATTGGATCCAACGGCTCCCCGTTGCTCATATTAGGTGCTCCCCATAGCTTAATTACCCGCTATGGTGATACGGGCATCTAGGTCGCATGATCAGTGATCAGATGGCACATGTGTAGTACTTGTACTTTCTACGCAATTCCCAAACTCTCTCAGCCGTATATTGCAAAAACATTCAAACCTCCTACTATGGGCCGTTAGATCTCTGTGAACTCGTATCACCATAGAATCTACGGTGCGGAGCACCTCTTATTCTCCCATGCGAGAAAACATAAGGTGCTCTCGCAGCTAGGATGCTACGGTGGTACGAGCTTCGAGGTCGTTTGATCTGAGATCCAATGGCATCTGAGCAGTCTTTGTGCTTGTAAGTAGTGGCCGAACTCTTTGGGGGCTTTTTTTCAAAAAACCATTCAAACCACCGAGGTGTTGTTGGGTCACAAATCCAACGGCTCCGAAGAGCTTGTACCACCAAAGCATCTAAAGTGCGATAGCACATTATATTCTTACATATAGGAGCATATGATGTCTTCCTTCATCTTAGATGCTACGGTGATACAAGCTTCGAGGTCGTTGGATATGGGATCCAAGGGCAGCTGAGTAGTTTTTGTACAAATTGTGTGCAATTCTCAAACTCATCAAGGTTTCCTGGAAAAATATTAAGACATCATGTGAGCTGCTATATCTCAGATCTACAAGCTCCAAGCAACTCGTATCGGCATTAGCATCTAAGGTATGGGGGCGCATGATATTCTCCCGGGGAGGAGGGGTGTGGATGCACAACCAATCGGTGTTTGTCAGGGTGGGGACAAATATAATCTAAACAACCCTAAACAAAGCTTCACAATTTTATCTAAGGTCGAGGGGTTAACCCCCGACAATCTACATAGCTCCGCCTAAACACAACATTTGCCTGTAATGTAGTACTAGACTTAATATTCATGTTTCAGTTTCCTATTCATTTTAAATATTGAATTAAGGACCATGCATGTCTTACATTTTACCCCATTCATTCCTAAATATTAGTCTTTTTAGAGATTTCAAATGGACTGGCACATACGGATGTATATAGACATATTTTAGAGTGTAGATTCAGTCATTTTGCTCTGTATGTAGTCACTTGTTGAAATCTCTAAAAGACTAATATTTAGGAACATAAGGAGTATTTTTGAATTCGTGTCATACATGCATGGTTTGGAAAAATAGATGCACTATACTTATTGGATTGTTGTTGTGTTCGTGGGTGTGTGTGTGTGTGTGTGCGCGCGTGTGTGTGTGGTCATATGCTTGATACATAAAATGTTTTCTCACCACCATATTGTTCATCTTTTAAATTTGAATTTGCAATGAAAAACTTCCTAGGGATACCATGAAATGTGAAATCCACGTTGAGATCACTATATCACAAACTCACTCTAATTCAAGAACTCGTCATAAATCAATTACCACGTAGTATTTGAAAGGAAAATACGGGCATTGTAATACACATAGATTCGTTCAGCAATTTAAAAGATTCCTTTCGTATTCTCAAATGGTAGGACCCAATGGCGTATCAGCCAGACCTTAGCTCGTGTTAATCATAAAAAAACCGGGCTCGTGTCCTTCTAGTGGCATGCGTGGTACGCACATTAGGCAACCCCAACCAGTCAAGCCTCCGCGTTTCGAGTTGAAATATCTGGCGGCCAGGATTCCAGCCCTAGGAAATTGCCCTCATGTCCCCGGTCCATAATGACTACCGATGAACAATGGAGGGATGCTTTAGTAACTAGACAATGTTACCTACCGTGCCGAGCACGGTTCAAGTCCCTCGGTCGCCGCTCCCCAAGGTCACCCGTCAACTGCATTGCCTAGTACTACTACTATTACACCAGGATGAGCACATAATTGAGCCTGTTTGTTTGTGCCTAGTACTTGAGGGCAATGCACTGGTATGGAGGGATTATCCTTTTACTCTTCATATATAAATTGTCTGAAGTCTAACTAAGCAAAATGTTTGACCAAATCCTTTCTTAAGAAATACAACAGGAGAGATGTATGGCTTGAAAATTTATTGCATGATGCAGGTTATGATATTGTTTCGAATCTTGGATTTTAGATTTCAGAAAATCTAAAAGTGACCAGAAATTCATGAAACTGAGCATGGTCACGTGATATGGCACAAATATTCCTTCGTAATTTTTTTCTTCAATTTGAGACATGCTACTTATGACAAGCTGCACAAATGAAGAGCCAAGGTATTTTGGAACAAAGACCTATCACGTTAAGGCGAACACTTTCACTATTGAAACCATGGGCGTTTACTGCCGCCACGAGTCCCGCTTCTCATCGGCAGGTGCCGTCTGAGCAAGCGTGTGAGTCAACGGGAGGCGTGCGAGCAGACCGCTGCGCCGGCTGACAAGGAGGCGTGCGAGTAGACCGCTGTGCAGGCTCACCGGGAGGCGAGCACTTTGACCAGTCTCCACCGCCCACCTTCCTCCCAACTACTCCCACTTTTAATGTCGCCGGCGCCACAGTTTAAAATCAACCCCGCGACTACCCGGTATCGCTACAATCTTCTCTCTTCCTCTCCGATTCTCCTATCGTCTACCTCCAACCAGCCTGACCTAAACGTACGCCATGCCACATCACGATGGTCTGCCCTTAGTCTTCCCGTTTCCTGAAGAAGACAACCAGCTGGAGTCTCATAAGGCACTTTGGGCCAAGCTTGAACTAGCCTTGCGGGAATACGCTGCGCCTGTCGCCGCTCCCGTCGCCCCAACTGCGCCAGTGCCCATCCCCGTGGCATTGATGGGCTGGGAGCCGCACATTGTCGTCGAGCTTGATGCCATGGGGTTCCACGAGGTCCCCGCCAACTTTCACGCGGCCGTGCACCTGCCAGCGCATGCGCCTGCGCGTGCACTAACGCGCACGCCCGTGCCGGTGCCCGTGCACCTGCCAGCGCATGCGCCTGCGCGTGCACTGTCGGGCGCGCCCGTGCCGGTGCCCGTGCACACAAATGTCTCCGCCGCACCATTGCCAGCACCTGTCCCCATGTGGGTGCCAGTTCCCCCCTCAGCGGTGTGGATGGCCGCCATCGACCGCTTCCTTTCACCAATGCCAGTCGCCTCCTCCCGCCAGTTGACTCGCTCGGAAGTCCAGAACATTGTGGCCTTACTTGAAGCTAGGCGAATGTCCAGGAGTGCGCCAACAACGGCGCAAGACACCGTCGTCGCTGTCGGTGAGTGGCCCGACGACACACAGAACACGGCAGACGAGCCGCTTCCCATCGCAAGACACCCCGCCGCCGCCGCGTAATCTTAATTTGCCATGAAAAATGTCCGGATTGCCATGCTTAAAATCCGAACGTTTATCATTTCTGTTTATTTTAGATCGATCGTCGTATGAATGTAAAGTCAGAGTAAGACTGAATGAAATCTATGGTTTGGTCGATTGAATGTTCTGCTAGAGCCGTATCAAATTAAATATAAAACATCATCAAGCCACATGTATTCCTTGTCATCCAACGACCTAGACTGCTTCAATGTCGAGCGCTCAACACGTTTAGCGTGCAGTTAATTTCATGCCAAAAATAGTGGTAATCACATAAAAACACACAAATAACATCCTACTTAATATCCGCATGCACTTAATCTACTTCCAAATTAACGTGCATTGCATGTACACATTGACTAGTTCTACTAGTACGTGAAGCTGGCAACATCGCCCGCGAGTTCTTCGTGTTTGCCCGTGCGTCTAAACGTAGAAAGGGAGAGAGAGAGAGAGAGAGAGAGAGAGAGAGAGCACACATGGAACCCACCAGTAAGTGAAGACGAATAGTACGTGTTAACGAGTCGGTCCCACTAATGTACTAAAAATAATATTACATGTTATCCTTTAAATAGGCTGTCGTAATATAAAAACATTATATGAACAAAGGGGGGTGGGTACAACAAACATTGTTATTCTACGTATGTTGCCTATTGACATGCAGCTTGAAGGCCCTGGTCGCATGTTCGATCCTCGTCCTTTATTTTTTAATTTGTATACTGGTCCAAATTTGTTTCATGACAGGTGGCCCCTTGATGTGTAGTTTGTAGCACTTTAATTTTTGGGTCGAAATTTGTTCCATTCCAAGTGGACTATCGGTGTGTAGTTTTGTAGCTTATTTAAAACTACTGAAGAGAACAATAGAGTTTTTGCAATAATACCATGGTGCGATGTTGAAGGCGAGAATGGACGTGCGAGAGAGCGATGACCGAGTCAGAGGGAAATCAACTGGGGGAGGTGCGGGGGTTGCAATGCTGTTTGCAGTAGTTGTGGGCCGAATGCTACGAAAATATAATCTAAACCCACTAGATAAATGCCTACACAAATTAATCCAAGGTTGGAGTCCCCCTTGCAATGTAAATTGCTCCGGCTTTGCGAGGGATGGAGAGGTAGCTTCAATGTGTGGAAGATACGGCATGAGAAAGCAAGGTCAATCGAGAGACATATAGATAGAGAGACAAAGTGAGTGTGGTCTAACATTGATTGAACAGATATATATGCTCTGGAGAGATATTGTCCAACTGAGATTTTGGCAAGGGTGAGGGCTGTAAGATAGAGCTTGAGAGATGATCCAGTCATAGACATGTAGATATATTTTGTGCGTGGGAGGAAGCAAGGTCAATCGATTACATATATAAAGGGAGAGAGATTGAGTGAGTGTGGGTCGTCATGCGATCGAAAGAGTGAGACGCGTTGGAGAGAGTGACCTCGATAGACAATGTGCGTGAGAGAGTATACAATGTGAATATGTCGAACTAGGATCAAACATGGTGATATATCATTTTTTCCAAGAAAGAGCGAGGTCAATCGAGACATACAAAGTGAGAGAGGGAGAGAGAGAGAGAGAGATTGAGCGAGCGTGGCCCACCATGAGGTCGAAAGAGTGGGGGCAGCTTGGATGGACTGACCTAGATAGACAATCTATGTGAGAGAGTATAGAGTGTGTCGATCGAGGCACGAACAGGGAGATATATCATTTGTGTGTGAAAGAACACGAGGTTAATCGAGACTCAGATAAAGAGAGCGAGATTGAGCGAGTGTGGCCCGCCGTGCGGAAGAAAGAGTGAGACAGTCTCGAGGGAGTGACCTAGATAGACAACGCGCGTGCGTGCGCACAAGAGGTTGGGGCTAGATAGGCAATGCATGTATCTAGCGCGAGAGGGAGAGAGAGAGAGAGAGAGAGAGAGAGAGCTCGGCATGGGGTGCAATGGCGGGTGTGTGAGGTAAATACAGTTGGTAACTGAGTGGAAAAGGGGGTTGTGTAGTTGAGAGAGTTAGAGATCGAAACATGGAGAGAAAGAATGAACGTGTGTTGGAAACTGATTGTTTCCTAAGGTGGTTAGGAGAGGAAGATTGACCGATATAGGAAGTATGTACCGTGTGTGCCGAGGGGGGGCGCTAAAAACAACATTTGAATGTAGATAATATGAGACTTAATATTGATGTTTCAATTCGGTGTACATTGTAAGATTTGAACTGAGGACAATGATGGGTAATTATTTCGAATTCGTGCCATACTAGGTTTCGAAAAGTTGACATTGACTCGATTTGTTGTGCTATTCTGTAGGTCATATGTTTTCTCACTACCATGTTGTTCATCATATACATATGAATTTGTATTAAAAAACTAGCATGGATACAGTGAAATGCGAAATCCACGTTAGAATTGGAGATCGCTATGTGACACACACTCTAATTCAAATAACTCCTCATTAATTAATTTATGGTATCTTGTTTCGAATGACTAATTATTTTCAAGGAAAACACGGGCATGGTAATACATATAGATTTGTTTGCAAATGAAAGAAGATTCGTTTGCATTCTCAAATGTAGGCACACCAGGAAGACCAGGGTCGTGTTGTGGTGGACGCGTGTGTCGGACGGACGCTTAGCACCCAACCACCCACCCCCTCCCTCCCTTCCTCCTTCCCCCCCAAAAAAGGACGACGACAAAATAAGTTCCCGCTTCCACATTTTGGTTTGAAATATCTTGCGGCACCAATTCCAGCCCTGCAAAATCTACCTTCTCCACCGTCCCCTTCCGCGACCAGATTTCTCAAATCCCTAATTCACCGCACCCCCAAGCAAAGTTCGAATCACCCCTCGTCTCGTCTCTTTCCCCACCTCTGTGCCGAACAACGACGACGAAAACGACGGTCGCGCTTCACCTCCGCACCGAAGCTACCTCATCTACGCCCTCGTCCACCGCAGTGGGTGGTCCACCGACAATGTCGACCGCTGCAACCGACGTGCCTCACAGACACCGACTCCCACCGCATCAGGTGCGCTTCACCAACGTCGTCTCCCACCTCACCGGGGCTACTTCACCGAGCACATCGTCGCACCTCCTCCCCCCGAGGCTGTTGGGGCTTCACCAATGGTCTCGTCCACCGCATCATAGCGCTCTACTGCCACTCAATATCTGCATCTGTGCACGGCCAGCCAACGCCAGCGCATCACCCTTAATGGCTCTGAAGTGACCCACACTCTAGCTAGGCGAGCATGCCCAAACGCCGGCCCGAACTAGGTACCCACACATCACTCCCTTGTGCACTGTTCTGACGATGTTAGGATATCCTTTCACTGCTTTCTTATCTTACACGTCTATGCAACTCTCACTTTAACTCTTATTTGTTCTGGAGATATCATCTGAAACAAGCAAAACCATTTTTTAGTGAAGCATGATGGCGCTACGGGATCTAGTACACATCCTGCACACCCGTATAACCTTGTAAGTATATGTCCTCTAGTACAACAACAAGGTTGATTCCTCTTATTTGATCAACCATTCGCCGTGTCAAAAATACAGAGGAGGATGCAAGGAGCATAAGGCCTGCACATCCAAGCAAGTGGTAACATGGACTTGTACATGGAATATCCCAAGCGCAAGCAGAGCTGCAGTGAGCCTATACAACGAGCTAGCGTAAGTCGCTGCATTTCATTTAATTCGTACTGGCATGCGTGTATGATTTGTGTGCAGTGGCGGATCCACGAATTCAAGTTACTAGGGGCGAACATTTAACTTAAAAAATACGAAGGCACTTGGTCCAGAAATCAACATAACTTGAGAAATGTGAAGCTACATGCACTTTGAAAACCAACTAATGATCCAAAGTATTTCAGATTGTAAACACTAAATGATGCAAGCACCAAAAAACCCAAAATGCAAGATGGTTTACAAGGACTACAAACATGGTATGTACCTGCTTGGATTATTCGTTCTCTGGCTGAAAATATCGAAGTGTAATTGCACCTATAACCAGTGCGCAAACTGCATATCAATATATCTATCTTGCACAAGTATGCCAATAGTTTCAAACAATAGATTAGAAAAGTATTTATGCTACATTGTCATGATACGGGGACTTTCTGGTAGATGGCCTCGACGTTTCCTCAAGCCATGAAAATGCACTATAATTTGCTTGTCATCAATGCCTGCATATCTCTATGTCTCTCTCAACATAGCAGATCATCATTAGACACTTAGCCCTTCAATGGGAGTTTGCAAAATGCTTGCATTAGATCCCTATTATACACTATATGTTCGTCACCAGGAGCATGTAAAATGTTTGCATCAAATCCTTCATTAGCAGTCTGTTCATTAGACACTTCTGGCTCAAGAACAACATGAGCTTGTATGTTTGCACTGGAAACTTGATTAGATACATCAGATTCAGTCAGTTCAGTATTGATTGGGGGAGTTATAAAATAAGCAGAAATTGGTTTCATTTTCTCATAGATTCCCTACATACAAGCAGTTTTCCAACACCGCCAGGTTTAACTATTGGCCAGAAATTGAATAGTTGAATTAGATATAATCAGGGGTGAGATGTACCTACTCGTTGCATGTGCTACTCTTGCAAGCTGCAATTGTTCATTTGTGCAAGCTCGATGCCGTGGACGTGCTGCCGCCGCTGCCTCCCACGCAGGCTACACCCAGGGTTGGATCTTCATCTTCTTGTCCTTCTGTTCGCTTGAAGCCCGGTGACCGCCCTCCAACAAGGGTGCAAGGAAGTGTTGTGTTGGCCTGTCCAGCGGCGTCTAGGTTAGGAGCGAACCAGGTTGGAGGCTGGAGCGCACGAATTGGGATTTTTCCTGCTGTCGATCGATATGGGAGGCGCTCGTTTCAGCCGCGAGCCTGCTATAGGGCCTGACTTGCACTTATGTTATTGGCCCATCCAAATTGAAACATTTTTCTTCATTTTTTACATTCCCTGCTCGTGCGTTGGGACAAACAAAACTAGCCTGGGCCAACTTGGACGACTCAAACTAGGTGCACACTTTCCAGCCACCCGAGGCGGCCGCCCATACCAGCCCCTATGGTGGCGTCACCCCTTTTTGCGTGTATGATTGGGGTAGTGAAAAATATTCCAGTGGCACTTTTGATTTACCCACAGAATGGTTGAATTGCTTGTTTCTATGAACTGAGTTCGCCAATAATGTGAAGGATGCCAGTCTTTTCATCCTATTGTAAATTGCTTAGATCTCGATATGCCAAATGTAATTGCATGAAATATACAGTAAAAGCCAGTGTGATGTGCGTGGCTACAACTAGTCTGACTACACATCCTCATATAACATATCAAGGATGCACCATCTTATCATATTAACCATTCGACTTACCAATGCAGTGTGGGAATAAAGAAGTATTGGGACTGCGTATCCAAGCAATTGATGGCATGGACTCCTTCGTAGAACCTTGTAAGCGAAAAAGAAGTTGCAGTGTGCCTGTACAAAGAGCTAGCGTAAGTTCAGTTACCTGCTTCTCGGAATTTTGGTTAGCCACTTATTGCAAAATTGTTCAATTATGTTGCTTCGCTTAATTTAGTTTGCTACTGATTACATAATGCCACAGCCTGTTAATCCTGTTATAGACTGCGCCTATCTATGTGTTTGATACTTACTATTACGAATTACAAGTTTGCCTAAACTTAAATAGCTACTTGTTTGTTTAACTGCTTTGGTGCTGCAACAATGGGTTACAATGATGTTAATAACTAATTTTCAGCATCCAATTGAAACTCTTTAATTCCTTGTTTGTTTAACTGGTTTGCTACTATAACTCCTAGTTGAGATGTTTTGCTAACTTCAACTTTTCTGAATCCAATCGTAACTTTAATGGCAAAACAAGTTAGCCCAAGATCAAAGAGCGAGGTTTCCATGGATGTTGTATCATCCCACAGAAGTGGTACCAACCCAATCGTGCATTATGAATTGCCAATTGTTAATGCTCTAGAGGCTTAACTAGTGGTAGAAATAGATTCTGCTTCTGCACTTAGAGATGAAGTTGACATGTTGAGGAAGCAAAAAGCACAATCACAAGCAGTACTCAAGACAACCATTAAATATTTGGTGGATTTCAAAACGAAGCAAGCTGAGACTGACCGCATTGTTAAGGTCTTGAATCAAAAAATGAAAGTAAATCCCCCCTTGGTAAATCATAGGTGAAATGTTCTTTCCATCATTGAATAACCTTTGTGTTGTTTGTTCATGTAATCAATCAAACCATTTGTTTTAGAGATCATGTAATTGTTTTTTGTTTTTTGGTTTGTAATTTTATTTGAGCACAAGTCGGTATTAATTGATAAGACTAAGAGTAATTTTATTTTGATTGCTTTGCCAGACCTACAAATATGCCAATCGGGCTGAATGTGCATTCAGCAATAATAGTAGTATAGATGGACCATAAGTGGCAAGCATCGGAAAGGGCCAAGATGTTGTAGTAGCTTGGCTAAAAAAGGGATGTTGTTGTAGCAAAAAAAAGTACAGCGGCCTGGCTTATGTATGTTAGTTGATATTATTGATCCATATACTCTATAAGTGTTTATATGTGTGTTAGTTCTGTACATTCTTGGTTGATTGACTCGGTATTTGAATCTTGATACATCGCTTATGTACATATCTAAATGGGAGTACACATCATGTTGCATGTGACATTTGAGTTGGACATAAAGTGTTCCAAATATTCGAATTCACCTTAAACTGGATTCTAGCTTCTGAATTTGAGTATCGGCATTTGTAAACCATCACTACTAGGGAAAACCTTATACACAGAATCTTAGCAGCAACACGGTTTAAAAACAAACACTACTGCTAATTAGCAGTAGCGATCTTGACGAAAGCTTGCTACTAATAACGCAGTAGCAGTAGCGCCCTAGATGAAACAAGCGCTACTACTATAATTGCCACGGCGTTGCCTCCAGGCTAGATATAGTAGTAGCGCCCTTCCCTGGACGCGCTGCTGCTAAAGTACTTAGTAGCAGCATTTTTCTTCAAAACTCGCTGCTGCTAAGTATTGCACCTAATTAAGTTTAGACTCATCACTAGCGTTTTTACATAAAACGCGCTATTGCTACGTTAGCTATAGCGCGTTTACTAAAGTGCACTACTACTAGTTCGACTTAACCACCCGCGGGCTCAAAATTTTGCTAAGTCCTCCATTCCCCCTGTTCCCCTACTCCTCTATCGCCGCCGCCCGAGCCTGCCCTCACCGCCGCTGCCCGAGGCTGCCCTCAACCTCACCACTGCCGCCCGCCGCCGCTCTTGACCTCATCGTCGCTGTCGTTGACCTCACCGACGCCACCCTCGACCTCACCGCCGCCTCCCGAGCCCGCCCCACACCGCCGCCCCCGCCCTCGCCGCCACCTCTCCGTTGCCGAGCACCTCCCTGCCACCATCTCTCCCCTCTCTGTAATCCCCCACCCCTCCCCCACCCCATTCTCTCTGCTTAGTTAGTATTAGATGTTTTTTAGTAGTAGTAGATGTTAATTTAGGGTTCATAGATAATGATTTTTAGTAGTAGTAGATGTTAATTAGTAGTAGTGATGGTACTAGTTAACTAGGGCAGTATGCTTAATAGTAGATGTTTTTTACTATTGTATAATGTAGTTTATTTTTACTATTTGTAGTAAGTGTTTAAAATAATTAGTAAGTAAATTAATAAACTAGTTGAACTAGTTTAGTTTTAGTTGAACTAGTTTAGTAAGTAAATTAATAAACTAGTTGAACTAGTTGAATTAATAGTACTAATGTATTTTTAGTAAGATAATTAATATAACTAGTTGAACTACTTTATTTTTAGAAAGAACTAGTTTTTTTTCTATTAATATTAAGTTTATATTTAGTAAGAACTAGTTGAATTAATAGAACTAGTTGAACATGTCATATTTGTTGTTATTTTTTTAGTTTAAGCAATTATTCGGGATGTATTAGTGATAACTTATAGGGTTTTTGCTTTTGCAGAAATCAAGGAGCCCCTCCATCATCCCCGCCGTCGTCCCCGTCACCGAACCCCTCCGACCTCGAGGTGGACCAGCCAAATCTCCATGTATATCTTGTGTTGCTCAAATAGGATATGTGGTTGCCCAAGTGGCCGGTCATGTTCAGGTTACACCTCTGAGTGGCCTATGTTTTGCCGGAGTGTTGATTAATTTCTATTCCGGCAAATTTCAGGCGCTCGATATGTCCTTTTTTAGCAAAGGTCATGCCAGATTTTTCCGTGAATTCTGGCATGACTTGTGCTAGAATATGTAGGAAATATCGAGTGGCCTGGATTTTCTCGAAAAATAATAATCTAATTTAGGTTTTTTAGTACATATATTTAATTGTACTAGTTTAATCTTTGAATTATGAACATAGGAAATGTCGTACTCGGACGATGACAATCTCCCGGGGGAGTGCAGCTGGTGCCATGACGATCGAGGTCTGTGCGACAGGTTCCTTCAGTTGGACGAAGATCGGTGCTTCAACATTAAGCTCGAGGAGACCTTCGATGTTGAAACGGTACGCAACAACGACAAGTGTTTTTTTTGTAATTAAGCATGACTTCAACTATTTCAACGTCTAATTTTCATCTTTTACAATTCGACTAGCTTATCCCATGCCATGCAAGATGCTATGTCTTGGAGAGGATGGGTTTTGAAGACCATGAAAATTTTGGAACAAAGAAAATACACCTAAGGACCCACCATGATATGGATTTTGAAGTAAATCTGTACAATTCTCAGAGCGTAACCTATTTTGGTTGCCAAAATTTGGAAGCACTTTGCAAAATCTATGGTTTTTATGAGGGTATGATTTTCACCATGGATCTTGGTGATCCTGACATCGAGCAAGACAATATGGACATTTGGGTGCTTGTTGATGCGCTTCCGATTCTACCGCCATGTGAGTTTCTCAAACATAGTTATTAACTAATTTATGTTGTTTATTTGAAAATAGTTGACAGCTTATTTCCATTGACAGCTTATTTTGATTCTTCAAAGAATGTGCGGAAGATGGTAGACAAAACCCACTACACTGATGGCTCCGAATTAACTTATAAGGAGAAAAGGCATCTGATCGCATTTTGTACTTATCTTGAGAATTACAATACCTATTATCGAACTCCTCCAAATTATGGTGAATACATGCCACTAGTGCACGTGTTGAACCATGGTAACTTCTGTGGAAATACCCTGGTAAGATTTTTTACTATTATGACATCCATGCATCTTTTGCATATTTCTAAAACTAGTACATCATTGCTAACTACAAAGTTATTACTATATTTTTCAACTGAAACTCCCGATGGATTGTGTGCCTCATCTGATGTATCAGAATGGTCGCCTTGCAGTTCTGAACATACAACCAGGTCAATCTAGTGAGCTCACTTGTACATATCGGATTTCTAAAACCGGTGAACACATGCTAATCAAAGAATGGAAAAAATGTTTGGACATTCGCAAGGAGGTTCTTGGAAGTAACATTAAGCAAAAGGCAAGAATTGGAGACAGGATAATCTCCATTCTCCATAATGGAGAGTCAGGGGCTATCTTGTTTTTTGCTATTTTACCTTAGAGAATATAGTAGGTCCTAAGACAATGTAGTAGGTCCTATGAGGTACAATATGTTTATTATGTGGTACAATGTGTTAGAGTTGATGATGAGGAGTACTTGTGATTACGACTAGTGACCAATTTGCTATGTGATGTCTCATTGATGAAAACGATGATCTTGAGGAGGTGTTATATGACAATTATATATTATGATGATAAGTTGTTAATGATATGATGATGATGATGATGATATTTATTATTTATATCATTGGGTGAAAGAACCGTGGATTAGTTTCAAGTGGATCTCCACCCCGTGATGTAATAACTCATTATGATGTAAAAAAACTCTCTAAATTCCTGTTGTATGAAAACTTGTGTAAAGGTGTATGAATACAACATGAAATAAAAAGAAATAAAATACGAAATAATAGTAGTAGCGCGGGTAGGGAGAAGCGCTACTACTAATTACCAGTAGCGCTCCTCTCGGAAAGTGCTACTACTAAGTCGATTTAGCAGTAGCGTGGGTTGAGGCACGCTACTGCTAACCTTTAGCTGTAGCGCCTTACTAGTAGCGCTCCAGCCCGCGCTACTGATAGGCCTAAAACCCTCACTACTACTAGGCTTTTCCCTAGTAGTGCATATTCATATATGACAGTGGAATACATCTTTTCGTGCTTTTGAAGATATATAAAAACGCATAGAATGATTGATAAAAATTCGTATAGGAATACAAAATGGATTCGAATTTAGTTGCCAGGGTAAACGTGGATGCTTATTGTCCCAAAATTCGAAAGAAGCGGCAAAATGTCCACTCCCACGCCGGCTGCCCAAAGCCAAGCGTTTGGGAGATGGAAATTACTGCCTACCCATTACACGGACAATCCATCGGCCCGATTTCCACTACTCTAAATAGGGGTAGGTTAGTAACTTCAATTAGAAGGGACACGATCGCCTCTGAGCCCATTCCGACACAGTGGGCGCCAAACATGTGCGGAAAAACACATCTGATTCAAGCTTGTCCGAAAGACCTCTGTTTCTCCCTCCATTTCCCCATTCATATTGGTGGCCGGCAAAACAAACTCGACTTGGCCAAAATCGATGTAGGCAAATATGTTCAATAGTGGCAGGTTTGTAACTTCACTGAGACGTGACACAACCGCCCTACCTGTCAGCCCTGTTCGTACACCGTGGGCGCCAACCATGGGCACCAACCACCCTCTCCTGACCCAAAATCGCTCTGGGCAAATATTGGCGAGATGCGAGATTACCATCCTATCCCCAACTGATGAGACGTCCAAATTTTAAATGGGGGCAAAGTTCGTAACTTTCCTATATTTTAGACAGGCGCATCCCAAAAACATGGTTTCCCGTACATCTCCCTCCATTTTCCCATTCGTACACCGTCCGTGCTAGAACACCATCCCCACACCACCCTCCTCCTTCCGCCACCCCATCCATCGCCGCCGTCCTCCACCCCATCCATCGCCGCCGTCCTCCACCCCATCCATCGCCACGATCCTCCACCATGCCAGAGCGCCTACCAAGACCGCGTCGTCCATAGCTAGAGATGGACATTTCTCATCCACGGCGACCGACAAAGAGCCTTGCATCGCGTCCTCTTGCTTCATCGGTGCCATCGTCCTCTTTGTCGGGGCCGCTCACACGACCTTCTCTTCCACCGCAACGGGACTTATCCCCCGATGCACCCGTCTACCGTTGCAGATCTGCTTCAACGCCACCGACAGCCATCGCACCCCCATCGCAAGAGAGGTGGTACTTCATATCTCCTCAAATTTTTGATCTCAACCAGAAAATAGATCCTAACTTGGTTACTCTACTTTCTTTTTAGCTCTTAGAATTTAGTTCTTAGTTCGAAGCAAACAATGGATGCTAAATATCATTTCTCCGGTTTGCAGCTTCAAATCTGCCATGTCACAGTCATAATATGGTTTAATTGATCTTGTTGGTTGCGTGGTGGTTTCTTTAATAGAAATCAGAGGGGAATCCCTCTCTTGCTAAAAAAATATGCTTAGAGTTTCCCCCTTTTATGATCACTATACGATCAGAATACGTGCCTCGTGTCATGGTAGCACTACTCCACCCATCAAGCTAAACAAGCTTAGTCGTTCAAATACAAATATGATATTATTAAAAAAGTGTCGTTTAATTGGTCAGCTAAATGTTCCTAAATTAGTTCCGAAAAAGAATGTTCGCCGCTCGGGTGTGTATCTCTACAGGGTGCCCACGGTGGGCCGTGGCCCACCCTGGGATTTTGTGTCATCCCAGGCCCCGATTCCCCTCTGTTCTGCTGCGCGCTTTTGATCTCTACTCGCCCCAGCCGCCTGCCTCGCCGGCGACTTGCCATCCCCGGACGGCATGACTCTAGGAGGAAACACGGGACTAACAGGAAGTCAGGAGCCGCTCACCGAACAATGTCACCGCTACCCGGGCACGCCGCTGTGCCTACCTTCCCAGTCCGTTCAGGGCTCTAGCGTGTAACAACCACTAAGCCAACCCGATTTATCCTGAGATACGTCCTCAATACTCAGCAGCCACTCCTCATCACCCATTTTCTACCTGATTCATTACTCAATAGGCAGGACTTTTATTAGGATTTCTTGTGTGCTGAGTGCTACCTACACTTAATGGTTCTGATGTATTTCAATAATCTTTAGTACCTGTAAAGTTCACAGGGTTTTCAAAATTCCAGCCCTAGGAACAGACACTAGTCATTTTGGATTGTTGGTCATAGTGACATTGACCTAGATTACTACTGCAGGGCAGGTTTGTTGACAATTTTACTTGTCTTTCTTACTCATTCGATATAATATCCAATTATTCATGTCGATTAGTTGCAAACAATAAGTGCTAGACAAACTTCTTGATTCAGATTTTGGACGGTCTCTTACTGCAGTTAAAATTCTGCATACTTGTCCTAGTAAGCTCACAAGTAAATGATTGATTCACTACATCTATGCTTGCCTTGCCATATTTGTTGTCAATATTCTTTTAGGCTGGACCACCCTGTTTCAAAATATTGGAACCGTAGACATGAGTGAATAGTATTTCTCTGTGTGATCTCTTCCATCATGTGTGGGCAACGAACATTGCATTGTATAGAAAGGAAGTGTCATTTCCAGCTTTTACATAGGCTTCGATCTTTTACATGGAATACAATCTGCCTACTTGCTCTGTGTCGCACTACCAACACTCCACCCTTGAAGCTAAACATTATGCCACTCATAATTCCTTAGTTTATTTATTCAAATACAAATTTCATATGATTCTAATGTTCCTACTTCAGTTTTGAAATGTGTGTCTGCCTGTTATAGAGACATAAGGGGTTTGTATTTCTGTTTGTGGTCTAGTCAGCACGGTTGGGGGTGAACTTTGCATATGCAGGGGTTTATAGGGAGACACTCTTCGAGTTGAATCCGCAATGCATTCCATAGATAATCTGACTACTTTTTATGTTTTCATGAATCTGAGATTCTGAACAGCATCATAATGATTATGAGCTTGCACGCATGAAAAGAATAAAGCAGAAACATGCCATGGCTGTCAAACTTGGCATTAAGGGACTGAAACCAAGTCTTGATGTAATGCAATGCAAACGCTCTCCACCTACAGATTCATGCTCAGAATATGATCCTAATAGTGATTCTGAGCTAGAGGGAGACCTAAGTCAATGGAGCTCCCTAGTGGAGGAGTCAGAGGCAGATGCCCTATCTTATTCACCCATCAAGGTGCTTGCTCTAACTTTCCAAGGTTATATTGGTCGCACATATCTTGCAACAGATGCTTTGCATTGCTTCTACTTTGTTGCACTGCCATTATCTTAGTTTACACATCGTGTATGTGAATACACCCTGCCTATCCATTTTGAGTACATATTCCATCTGTCATCATACCCTATTTATCCATTCAAATGTTGTTCTTGTGTATCAGACCTTCAAAAGGAAGAGGGCGATTGCTGATCGCAAAGGAGCACAAGCAAAGTATTTGGAAAAGGAAGTGGTACCTGATAAATCAAATAGCCCATTAGGTGTAGTTGCAATATCATCTGGCCCACAAAACACCCCAACTCTCGCAAACTCTAGCCCTACTACACTGGTTATTTCTGATGCCCCAACTCAGCAGACCCAAACTGCAGCAAACAGTATGATGATGTCAGTTGACATAGCACCATCTCTACAACTCAAAACCCCCATTCCAGCAAAGAGTACACCAAATCTAGTTTCCAAGTCCCTTTTCGAACCAGAGAGATCCCCAATTGCTGCAAATAGGACCCCTATTCCATTTCTTCTCAGTTTAGAAGATGAAGCTTATATTGTTGTCAGGAACTTTGTGCACATCTTTCCTTCATGGAAAGATTATACCGCAGACACAGAAAAATTTCCAGTCTTCCTTCGCAAGTTACGCACAAGTAATGTACTAATGTTATTCATGGTCATTAGCGCATATGTTTCTGCTGACAGAAGACACAAGATTTCATTCTTTTAAATAGGCGAGGACCAAACTGGATTGTGAAGACGAGCAAGGGTTGGTTGTGCTTTCCAAGCGCTCGTTGATGAATTATCGTTCCTACCTCAGGCAAGCGCACTTCATTGGCAAGCCTCTAAACAAAATTTCTGTGAAGTCTCCGGTGCTACATTTATCTGACGGTGACTGGAATAATCTTGTTACACATTGGTCTTGGCTACAGCGTAAGGTACAATCTATGATATCACATCACAATTTGAACTACATTTCTGCATTTGCCTTAACGTCTCACTTGTACGAAAACTGTTAGCATAAGAACATTCATTCTCATGGGGCGACAAAATCTCGCAACTATATTGCACACTGC
Source organism: Triticum aestivum (assembly GCF_018294505.1). NCBI lineage: Eukaryota > Viridiplantae > Streptophyta > Magnoliopsida > Poales > Poaceae > Triticum > Triticum aestivum. The sequence goes on along the minus strand of NC_057801.1, from coordinate 481,674,611 downwards.
ATTGCTCTTGTCAGTACCTCTTGCCTTGTATGACCATACTTACTTCCATAGCTGTTTGATTATGTTGCATCACTGCACATGTTAGCCTCGTTATCGTCCTTTTGGTGGACATTATAAGATCCATATGGACTCTTACATAAGTTTAGAATCAACCCAATGCTTTTGAAGAGGTTTAGCTCTACAGTCCTCTTGTAAGGATTGAATGTTGTCTATCATTATACTTACATTAACAACTACTTCCTCCGTCCCATAATATAAGAACGTTTTGTACAGTATACCAATGTTCAAAACACTCTTGTATTATGGGAAGAGGGATTGGTTCATTGTGTAGCATTCTGCATCTTATCTCCCTCGCCCACTATTTACTAAAAAAGATCAGATATATATTTAATCTTACCAAAAAGTAGAATACATAGACAATGCCTGTGCAGAAGTGTAGCCCATTGCTCTTGTCAATACATTTTGTCCTGTAACGCTTATACTTCCAGGGATTGGTAGTTGATTATGTAGCATCAATCTGCATCTTATCTTCATAATCCTCTATCCCTTCCAGTATTATCATATCTATAATTACTCTCTACAAAATGTAGAGTACAGGCAATGCTTATGAAGAAGATTCTGTGCTGAAATTCTTGAGTTATCCTTCCCTTGACATGGAGAAGGGCATTAGAAAGCCGGTGTTAACTGTTAATGTAAGTCAGTCCTTCTAAAGCCTTTATCCTCAACTGCTGTTTAATTTCTCATACTCCCTATCGTTTAGTGCTGTTTAGTTTGCTGTTTCTATCAAAATGCATGTTTGCAAGAACCGTAAGTTCTAAGTTTTACTTGTAAAACCTAATTCCTTATTCATACCATGCACATTACTCAATACTCTCTATATGTATGCTTGTTTTTGTGGATCTATAATCCAGTGTGTGGTGAAGCAGCCCACGTTTGCACCTTGTCATCTCCTATTTTATCTTACTGATGTGGCTGATGATATGAACAACATGCCATGCACATTAACCAAAATAGATACAATGATTGTCTTCGCCCTTCATCTATGCTTGTTATGTTGACATGGTAATCTAGTAGTGTGGTGAAGCTCCCTGCATTATGAACAATGCCAAATTATGCTATTGATATTTTTAACTTACTCTTTATTTTCTAATTTGAAATTGGATGGAATTGACAACACAGTTATCATCTTTGTTTATACACGTGCAAAACCTGTCATCTCTCTGCTTGTTTCAAGGTGATATGCCTGATGGCATGCACAAGTCTGCTGAAGGCTGTGAGACAAACCCGACATATATTGCAGCAAAGAAGGCAAAACATCTTGAAGATAGCGAGACAACCCCAAAGTCTTGTCTTGATGTAGTGTTCAAGTTACTTGAGACTAGCAGTCAGACAGGCTCACAGAATTCGTTGTTTGAATCAGTTCGACTTCCTCAGTCACAAGTTGTAGCAGAAAGGCATTCTACAACTCAAGTTCGACTTGAAGTCGTATCGCTAAGGAAGATTGCGGAGAACACCAATGAGAACCTCATCGCTAAATAGCTACACTTGGAAGCTATGACCGACATGCTAGGCCGGTCTCACAACCTTGCTCAGTAGCTTGTGCAGCAGTTCCCGTGCAAGGCTAACCTTTCTTGAACTATCTTGGAAGTGGTCTCGGTTCAGTATTATTTTGTTACGCTGCAATGGTGCCCAGTTTTTGTAATCTTCTTCCTTGTTGCGCTTTATGATCACTGGTGGCGAACTTTGATGCCTAGTGGATGTAATATACCATAAATCCTTTATTGTATAGTGTAGGTTTATTCCTATTTACTATGCCGTAATTTCTTTATTGTACAGAGTAGGTTTTTTCTTAATTCCTACTAGTTACTGCCATTCGCTATCTGAAAAAAAAATCTGATGTGGTCGATTGGGCCGAGACATTCGCCTCTAACAGGCCTAGTTTTTAGCGGGCCACAATTGGGCTAGCCTGCATCTTTCTTGGGCCCGAATGATTGGGTCCTTCACACTTTGCGCCAGGCCCGGAACTTACTCCGGCCTTTATTTTAGTTGGGACTTTTGTGGACCCAGCTGTTAGGACCGGTTTTCCAATAAAATATTTATTAAAAAATCGACCATTTTATCCGACCAGTATAGAAAAATCCTCCTTACTGGTAGACAAATCCTTGATACAGAAATCCAAAAGTACTAAATATTATACAAGGTTGAGCTGAGGCTGCTCAACAATTTATTACAAGCATGCTTATATTATACACAAGGAGTATGGTGGCATAACTACTGACTCGTAATAAAAGTGGTGGTGAATAATTCACAGTGAAGTGGGTGACATGACTCCAAAATCTTACAGCTCATCAAGCACCGGAGTGAGGCTTGATGATTTTAGTAGGGTAGCGGAAGCATATATAATACAAGTGACCAACTCCAGGATCGCATGGGACTGACTGGGACTCCTCTAGGCGTCGGACTCGCTATCGTACTCTTCATCCATAAGATCGCCTTCGTCAACATCTGGCCACATCAACAAGCCAGGTGAGTACTTTGAATGTACTCGCAAGACAGTTTGGACATAAGATATAACAAATGCAAACATGATGCACATGATGCAGACTAGTAATGCGCACTCAGATAATAAATTTGCACTGCATGTTATATAAAAAGGAAGTCAGGCGGTAGTCCTCCCGAAATCCGAATAAAATAACTGAAGACAGATCGGGTGTCTGAAGCGACGCCTCGAAAGGTAAAAATAAATTAACATGCTGCAGTCGGGCGTCAGGGCGACACCACATAAAGGGCTTATATTGAAACATAAACGACAGTACGTGCCACAGTCGGACGTCTATGCGACATGTCGAAAAGGGATTATAATGAAAGTAAATAACGCGAATGCCACAGTTGGACATCTGAGCGACATCACATAAAGGGCTTATATCAAAAGTAAATAACAAGAATGCCACAGTCGAACGTCTGAGCGACATCACATAAAGGGCTTATATCAAAAGTAAATAACAAGAATGCCACAGTCGGACGTCTGAGCGACATCACATAAAGGGCTTATATCAAAGTAAATAACTAGAATGCCACAGTCGGACGTTTGAGCGACATCACATAAAGGGCTTATATCAAAAGTAAATAACAAAAATGCCACAGTCGGACGTCTGAGCGACATCACATAAAGGGCTTATATCTCATTATTCGTATTCAAGTAGCTCATGAAGGTAACATCATTCCACGGAATACTCGGTACCTGAGAATAGATTTGTTAGGCCATCCATAGGAATAACATTCAGCCGGGTTTACCACTCTCAAATTCACGCTTATTCTCCGGAGACTGTCAGTGAGACTGACACTAAGACTGATACTGAGATGACACTAATATGTTGATCGAAGTCCTTTGACCAAGGGCATGGTTACTCGAATGGTTTTGACTCTGCAGAGTTTGTACTCTTTAACCACAGCCAACGGATTTTAGTAGTCACAAAGGATTAGTTCTCTTTACGGTATTTTAGGAGAAACACATCTAACCAGTACACACCCATTCCACATTCCGCTGCGAGGAATCACCCTAGGCAACGTTCAAGAAAAACTCTAAGACGGGGAGGCTACAACCTCGAATAGCATGGGATCAAATTTATATCGCGAGCTCTAAGGGGTGCCCCACTCTCGGTCCCAACCGGAAACACCCATGCCCCCTGACCGGATGATGGGCTTTAATCCAGGGCCATGGAACCCTCATCACGGCCCCTCTATTTGGTGTGTACAAGGAAAGAGGTTTGCAACTAACTAAACTGCATTATTTGTAGAAGACATGTGGCGGCACGAAAAGGGGACGAATGGGAACAAGACTTGGTCCACGTTATCACTGGAGTTAAACGGTTGACATAAAACTGGCATGCTGCAACAATACCAGCTTGCAACCTATCATGCCACAACATGATCAGGTTATCTCACCATCATATGAACACATAAAAATTTTGAAGCTCACTTGCAGCTTGCTTTGCATGAAATAAAATATTCACAAATGCTTATATAAACATGTCACGAGAAAACCACTCAAGCAATCATGAAAAACACTCATCATATCAAAGGTTCAAACATGCTTGCCTGGTTAGGAGTAGTCGGAGTCTAGCTCGACGAAGTTTGCGGCTCCGTCACCTCCTTCGGTATCTATGTTATAAAAGAAATCGGATACTAACGTAAATACCGTGCGCGCATAAAAATTGTTCCAAATATTTCTCAAATAAATATGATAAAAAACTAGATAGAAAAATAAAGATGACAGAAAAAGAATCAGCTCAAAATCATCTTTTGTTTAAAAGTTATAAAGGTTTTAGTCTAGGGACTAATTTGTGATGAAACAGAAACTTTCCAGGGGCTAGTTTAAAAAAAACAGAAAACGTTTCGGTTAGAAAACGTACTTTGCCCGAAGGCGCTTTCAGAAAACGTTCCGAATAAAAGATGAGAGGCTGACGAGGAGGTCCCGCATGTTAGTTTAAAAATCTCACCGTCGACCGAAGCAAATGATGATCGTCGGCGACGATCGACGGCGATCCAGAGGAGGGCAAGGGTATGGTTGCACTCACGGGACAATTCCGCGTCGGTTGGTGGTGGACTTGGTCGTCGGCGAGCACCATGTCGACGATGGCCTCCACTCCGGCGGACGGCGGTTTGGTCGAGGTTGGATCTCTCCGAAGAGAGCTGCAAACGCCAAACTGGAGCGCCGGTAAGGGGAGTGGGTGCACTAGGAGGCTACTGGCACAGCTTGGGAGGCGGGGGTGCTCTCACCAGAGAGAATCTTGCCGGAGCCCGAAGAGGATCGAGGCAACTGGAGTCAGGGAAGAAGGCTCTCCCAAGGCCCTCTTATGAGTGTGGCGAGGTTCTGAGGCGAGGAGGGGAGGTGCTGGGTCAAGAACGAGCTCGGGGCCTCCATTTATAGCCGACCCGAGGCAGTTGCCGAGAACGGGATTTCTTCTGCGAGTGATTACGGTGAGGCAGAGGTTGGACGGGAGGTTAAGGTGAATGGACAGCTTCGTATTGGTCCACTGGCACCATTCAATGGCTAACCTTGTCGGATTTTGGCCTGCTCTCGTGGTTTCGACAGAACGGAGCTCACGGGCTCGTCGGCGGCAGAGAGCGCGCTCTGCGCCTCTCAGGCCACGGCGACGGTTCTGCAACATGCACAGAGAAGAGGACGGCCATGCGGAGGCTCCTGGTGGTGTGGGCGGTGCTGGATGGCGTCATATGGCAGGTCTGGCCCCTGCTGGCCGCCACGTGCGGTTCTGCCAATGCGGAAGACGCCAGAGCTGATGCGACACATCGCCACCGACGCTCGCGACAGGCCAAACAACCGTGCGGTGCACTGGATAAGAAGGAGGAGCAGTGAGCAACAAGCCAACGAGAGCAGTGGAGAGATTGACGATGCCAACTGACGAAAACGACACTGTCTCTAAACTGAAACACTGAATTTCTGAACTTGAACAGAAACAGTACACACCAGCTATTCGACAAAATGATTTAGGTACGTGGAAAATTTTTCTTGAGCTGAACCTTGGTGAGGTGATCTCTTGACGCATCTGGAGACTGCCTGAATTATCTTAGAATTTTTGGAAAAGAAAAAGAATGAATTTCACCAAAAATGGCAAATCTGGTCCAAACTTGTGGCAAGCAAATTTTGAAAAATTTTAACTGTGGACCAGCAGCTCTTGATGGATCTAGGTTGATGGTACTAAGGACTAGCCAGAGGAATTTATTTGGAACCAAAACTCAAAGCAAATCTAGTAGTTCCTTTGTAAATCACTAAGGTCCAAATAAATGGCAGAAAAAGATTTTTAGATTAAAATAAATAGAATTAAAATCTAGGCGAAGTTGGACTTTGCTGGACTTGACCCAAAGTAGGGAGGTGGGTTTTGGAAGAAAGTTTTCAACATAGGTCAAGGCAAGAGAGAAATTTTTGAATGGGGAAGAACAAGTCCATGAATTTTTGGAATCCTTTTTAATAAAAAGGAATTGTAAAAACCTTCCAAAATTATTTGTATTGTGCCAACACATGTTGAGAAACCCTCAAGACCAAGATCAATATTGAGAAGGACTCATAAAATATTTGTTATAAAAAAAATTGAGAAGGAGAGTCCCTCTTTTAGAAAAATTCAAATAACCTCCTTTAAATCAAATAAAGAATTTAATAAAAACCAAATCAAAATTTTTGGAGTGTTACAACACCTACCCCCTTAGGAAAAATCTCGTCCCCGAGATTTCAGCTGATCCTCAAATAGGTGTGGGTACTGTGTCCGAAGAAAATCCTCTCTTTCCCATGTTGCTTCATCCTCGGTGTGATTGGTCCACTAAACCTTGAAAAACTTAATTGTTTTCTGACGGGTCCTTCTTTCAGACTCCTCCAATATTTTTATTGGATGTTCCATGTAGGTGAGGTCTGGTTGTATGTCAATGCTCTCATGAGATACATGCTTCTCTGGGTTGCTTACACATCTCCTCAATTGTGCGATGTGGAACATGTCGTGGACGTTTGACAGTTCTTCGGGTAGGTCTAGCTAGTTGGCCACTGTGCCTCTTCGTGCAATCACACAGAAGGGTCCAATAAACCGTGGTGCTAGCTCTCCTTTAACTTTGAATCATTGCAGGCCCCTCATAGGAGATACTCGTAGATACACGTATTCACCGGGTTCAAAGCTGACTTCACGATGTTTTTTATCGTAATAACTCTTTTGTCGGCTCTGGGCTGTCTTGAGTCAATCCTTGAGTAGTTTAACTTTCTCCTTAGCTTCCTTGAGCACGTCGGGCCGAAGATACGGCTGTCTCCTGTTTCTGACCAATTTAATGGGGTACGACATCTTCGCCCGTACAAGGCTTCAAAAGGGGCCATTTGCAGACTAGCTTGGTAATTGTTGTTGTATGCGAACTCGGCATACGGCAAGCTTTCTTCCCAACTGGTTCCATATGTGAGAACACATGCTCTTAGCATGTCCTCTAGAATTTGGTTCACACCTTCAGTTTGTCCCCCAGTCTAGGGGTGGTATGTCGTACTGAATAATAGTTGAGTTCCCAGAGCTTGTTGTAAACGATCCCAAAATCTAGAGACGAATTGAGTGCCTCTGTCGGATATTTTAGTCATTGGAATCCCATGCAGACAAACTATACGGGAGAGATAAAGTTTGGCAAGCTTCTGAGTGGTGTGGGTTGTCTTTACTGGGATGAAATGTGCCACCTTAGTTAATCTATCTGTGATGACCCATATGGCATCATTTCCGTGTCGTGACCGAGGTAGACCGGCAATAAAATCCATTCCAATTTTGTCCCATTTCCACTTAGGTATCTTGTTTGGCTGTAATAGTCCTGCTGGTTTTTGGTGCTCGGCTTTAATGCGCTGACATGAATCACAACATGCAATGAATGTGGCTATATCCCTCTTCATACCGTGCTACCAAAAAATTTCTTGAATGTCCTTGTACGTTTTGGTTCCTCGAGGATGGATTGAATATGGAGCGGTGTGGCCTTCGGCTAGAATTTGCTATTTGAGGTCCTCTATATTTGGTACGCAAAGTCTGTCTCCATACCATAATATTCCCTTATCGTCTATGAAGAATTCTGAGGCCTTGCCTAGACTTACTTTTCTTTTTATGCCTTCGATGCTGGGGTGTCCATGCTGAGCCTTCTTAATCTGTTCCATTAGGGTGGGCTGTATTTCCAAATTTGACACATTGCCTTCAGCGACCATCACCAAGTTGAGTTTGGCGAACTCCTACTGAAATTCAGGTCTCAAGTTCTGTAGACTGTCATTGCCCGAGCTGGGATTTCGACTAAGAGCATCTGCCACTACATTCGCCTTTCCTGGATGGTAGTGAATGCCAACATCATAATCTTTCACTAATTCCAACCAGCGCCGTTGTCGTAAATTGAGTTCTGGTTGTGTGAAAATATATTTGAGGCTTTTATAGTCCGTATATATTTCACAACGATTTCCAAGCAAAAAGTGCCTCCACTCTTTGAGTGCATGAATGACTGCTGCCAACTCCTAGTCATGAGTAGGATAATTTTCTTCATGCTTTCGTAGTTGCCTGGAAGCGTATGTGACTACTTTGCCTTCTTGCATTAATACGCATCCGAGGCCCTTCTGGTATGTATCACAATACACTTCAAAACTTTTGTGTATGTCTGGCACAATCAATACTGGTGATGTTGTTAATTTCCTTTAGAGTTCTTGGAAACTTTTCTCGCAAGCTTCAGTCCATACAAATTTCTTATCCTTTTTGAGTAACTGTGTCATTGGTTTTGCTATGGTGGAGAACCCTTCAACAAACCTTCGGTAATATCCTGCCATTCCCAGGAAACTTCATACATCTGTTATGTTGGCTGGTGGTTTCCAGCCAAGTACGGCCTTGACTTTTTCTGGGTCCACGGCAACACCTTCTTGGGTCAATACGTTGCCTAGAAAACCAACATGTCTTAACCAAAATTCACATTTGCTGAATTTGGCATATAATTGATGTTTCCTTAATTCTCCCAGTACAATTCTGAGATGTTCAGCATGTTCTTCTGATGTCTTATTGTATACCAGAATATCATCAATGAACACCACAACAAATTCATCCATAAATTTCATAAACACTTTGTTCGTGAGGTGAACAAAATATGCGGGGCATTTGTCACTCCAAACGGCATTACTGTAAATTCATATAATCCATATCTGGAGGTGAATGCTGTCTTAGGGATATCTTCTGTCTGTACCTTTAATTGATGATACCCAGACCTTTAATCAATTTTTGAGAAAACCTTGGCTTGTGCGAGCTGGTCAAATAAATCATTTATCCGTGGCATCAGATATTTGTTTTTGATGGTGACCATGTTGAGTGCTCGATAGTCTATACATAATCTCAGTGTCCCATCCTTTTTCTTGGCAAATAATACTGGCGAACCCCAAGGTGAGGAGTTGGCTCGTATAAATCCTTTTTCCAGTAATTCTTTTATTTTCTTCTTTAATTCTACCAACTCGGATGGTGACATTCTATAGGGCTTCTTGTAAATGGGGTTGGTTCCAGGTGCTAGTTCAGTCATGAACTCTATTTCCCGGTCTGGTGGCATGCCTGGTAGTTCTTCGGGGAATACGTCAGGGAACTCACACACCACTTGAACTTTTCTTAACTCTAAAATGTCCACCTTGTTCAACCTTGGTTGCCGTGATATTGGTCTTTCTTGAGCTACAATTTTTATCGTCTTCCCATGATGATGAGTAAGAATTACAGTTCGATTGAAGTAGTCGATAAATCCCTTGTTGGTGGTTAACCAGTCCATTCCTAGGATAACATCCAGTCCCTTATTTTCCAATACAATGAGGTTTGCTTGAAACTTTAGCCCCTCAATCTCAACAACCACACCCTGGCAGTAACTCTGAGTGATTTGCTTAATCCCGTGGGACTTGATGATCATGGATTTTTCCAAGGGAAGCATCGAAAACTCATGTTGCAAAGCAAATTTCTTTGAAATGAACGAGTGAGAAGCTCCAGAATCAAACAAAATCGTGGCAGGTATTGTGTTGACAGGGAACGTACCGAGTACGATATCCGGGGCATTCTGCGCTTCCTCCTTGGTCACATGGTTCAAGTGACCTTCTTGTGATTGTTATTGGGGTTGAAGTTGTTACGCTTGGGTGTTCAATTATTTCCACTGTTGTTCGGCTTGGGGGCCGAGTTTCTTGGCTTTGGGCACTGTTTGGCATAGTGTCCTTCCTCTCCACAAGCGTAGCAAGTAACACCTAGGTGATATGTAAAATCCTTGTATCTTGCATGAAATTTTTTGTTTGGGTGTGGAACAATGGTTGTGGATTTGTTCGCTCCAATTTTCTGAAAATCAGTCTTGTTCCGGTTGTTGCGAGCATGAGTAGTTTTGTCCCTTTTGCGCTTGCGAAAGTCCTCCAAGCTGCGGCGCTCATTTTCCAATGTAATAGCTTTGTCCACAAGTGTTTTGAAATCCGGAAAGCTGGCATTTAAGTGCTGGTGCCAGACCGTCCAAATTTTTTTCATCTTTTTTATTTTCAGTCATGTGCTCTTCGTTGGCATAACGAGATAATTGAGTAAACTGACTATTGTATTCAGTCACTGTCATACCTCTCTGCTTGAGGTCATCAAACTCCCTTTTCTAGATCCTCATAATGCTTCTAGGAATGTGCGCCCCACGAAAACCTTCTTTAAATTCTTCCCAGGTGATGTTATTTTCATTGGGGTGCATGTGTAGGAAATTTTCCCACCATGATGCAGCTGCTCCAGTGCGGTAGTGAGGTGCATAAAGTACCTTCTCACGGTCCGAACATTATGCAATAATTAACTTCCTTTCAATGTCTCGAAGCCAATCATCGGCCTTAAGAGGCCTATCAGTGTGAGAGAACGTTGGGGGGATGTGTCTTTTGTAGTTCAGACAATTTGGAATGCTGCTGATATGGTTCACGGTGATTTCCCAAATTGATAACATGGTTCATCATTTCTTGATGCTGCTGCTGGCTTTGCTCATAAAGGCGGCATACTTGAGAAAATGCTGCTTCACTGCCTTGCTGGCTTGGCTGACCCTGTGTGAAATTGTTACTTGTCTGGGTACCATAATTTTCTTCCGACGGACTTGGCATGGAACGAGTCCAGGGACGAGGCATTATCCACTCTGGGGTATTTTTGTAGAACTCATGAGAAAATCTGAGTGGCAAAAATAAATAATTTCGCAAAGGCAGAATTTTAAGAACTCCAACATTTTTCAAGAAAAATACTTGATTGCGCATGGAGAAGGACCGCTCAATACATATCTTACACGCAAGCCGTAATTATACAATACATCACTCAGGATGTGCGTACACCTTCCTGACATGTTATTTAGGCTAGTGCACTTCTCTGAGTTTCCACATGATGCGCACACAAACTACTTCTCAGCAATCCTATATACATATAAACATATCATACAAGCTGGTACATCGCACGACCGCTAGGCGCACTCAGTCGGAGATGGTAAAAACTACCCTCAGCCTGCCGAGGGTAAGACCCAGTGATGCTGGAGACTCAACCTCCTCCTCACTAATAGGCTCCAAGCGCGAAGTACTGAGTTGAGGAGCTGGTTCGGGCGCGGCAGGTGGTGCAACACTGACTGGAGTAGGAGCAATGACTTGGTCAAACTCCTCAGTGGTAGGCAGGCGGCAAGCGGTGGCTAAGATGGCAGGTGTATAGGATGCTGAGGACGAGATGTAAGTCAGTGGTGGTGTTGTATGGAGGAGCTCCCTCCTGTTGGCGGAACAGCCCTGAACTAAGTCCATACGAGCAGCCACAAGGTCGTCCACGAGGTTATCAAAGGCTGCCTCAAGAGCTTTGAGATACTCAAGCAACATTTCAATAGCCTCATCTCTCTCCCCCTAGCACAAGCGAACGCATAGTGACACGTGTATGGCACGTGGCATGGGAGGTAGCGGTAGCGACGAGCCTTCATCGAAGGGAGGGCATCCCGGAGACGAGCTGTTACCTCATGGGCAGCCATCTGCATGGCCTGCCTCTCCGTAGGCATGACCCTTCCAACAAATCGGAAGCGTCGTGACTCAGAACGTCCTCCCTTGAATTGCAGCACGGCCTGGTGCATAGACACGCTGTCGCTGATCTTGTGCTGGTAGAGTGTGAACTCCGGACGAGCCGATGGCCCGATCGCGACCTTGGTGATGGAGACAAGATGCTTGATAAACCCCTCAGGTACATTGGCGAACACCTGTGACTCACAGTCGCTGCCAGCCATCTACAAAGGTAGACAAAAATTCCAAACAGTGAAATCATAAATTTATGATGACTAACAGAAAATTGCTACATTTGCAAAATGTTAAAATGGCACTTATTACGCTAATAACCGATTAGCGATCGCACCTAGTGGCTTCCTACGGTCAGCCTAGCTCTGGTACCAAGGTTGTTAGGACCGGTTTTCCAATAAAATATATATTGAAAAATCTACCATTTTATCCGCCAGTATAGAAAAATCCTCCTTACTGGTAGACAAATCCTTGATACAGAAATCCAAAAGTACTAAATATTATACAAGGTTGAGCTGAGGCTGCTCAACAATTTATTACAAGCATGCCGATATTAATACATAAATGCGGATATGACACAAGGAGTATGGTGGCATAACTACTGACTCGTAATAAAAGTGGTGGTGGATATATCACAGTGAAGTGGGTGACATGACTCCAAAATCTTACAGCTCATCAAGCGTCGGAGTGAGGATTGATGATTTTATTAGGGTAGCGGAAGCGTATATAATACAAGTGACCAACTCCAGGATCACATGGGACTGACTGGGACTGCTCTAGGCGTCGGACTCGCTATCGTACTCTTCATCCATAAGATCTCCTTTGTCAACATCTGGCCAAACCAACAAGCCAGGTGAGTACTTTGAATGTACTTGCAAGATAGTTTAGACATAAGATATAACAAATGCAAACATGATGCACATGATGCAGACTAGTAATGCACACTCAAATAATAAATTTGCACTGCATGTTAAATAAAAAGGAAGTCAGGCGGTAGTCCTCCCGAAATCCCAATAAAATAACTGAAGACCGACCGGGTGTCTGAAGCAACGCCTCGAAAGGTAAAAAGAAATTAACATGCCGCAGTCGGGCATCATGGCGACACCACATAAAGGGCTTATATTGAAACATAAACGACAGTATGTGCCACGGTCGGATGTCTAAGCGACATCTCAAAAAGGGCTTATAACGAAAGTAAATAACAAGAATGCCACAGTCGGACGTCTGAGCGACATCACATAAAGGACTTATATAAAAGTAAATAACTAGAATGCCATAGTCGGACATCTGAGCGACATCACATAAAGGGCTTATATCAAAAGTAAATAACAAAAATGCAACAGTCGGACGTCTGAGCGACATCACATAAAGGGCTTATATCTCATTATTCGTATTCAAGTAGCTCATGAAGGTAACATCATTCCATGGAATACTCGGTACATGATAATAAATTGGTTAGTCCATCGATAGGAATAACATTCAGCCGGGTTTACCACTCTCAAATTCACGCTTATTCTCCGGAGACTGTCACTGAGACTGACATTGAGACTGATAATGAGATTGACACTAATATGTTGATTGAAGTCCTTTGACCAAGGGCATGGTTACTCGAATGGTTTTGACTCTGCAGAGTTTGTACTCTTTAACCACAGCCAACGGATTTTAGTAGTCACAAAGGATTAGTTCTGTTTACGGTATTTTATGAGAAACACATCTAACCAGTACACACCCATTCCACATTCCGCTGCGAGGAATCACCCTAGGCAACGTTCAAGAAAAACTCTAAGACGGGGAGGCTACAACCTCGAATAGCATGGGATCAAATTTATATCGCGAGCTCTAAGGGGTGCCCCACTCTCGGTCCCAACTGGAAACACCCATGCCCCCTGACCGGATGATGGGCTTTAATCCAGGGCCCTGGAACCCTCATCACGGCCCCTCTATTTGGTGTGTACAAGGAAAGAGGTTTGCAACTAACTAAATTGCATTATTTGTAGAAGACATGTGGCGGCACGAAAAGGGGACGAATGGGAACAAGACTTGGTCCACGTTATCACTGGAGTTAAACGGTTGACATAAAACTGGCATGCTTCAACAATACCAGCTTGCAACCTATCATGCCACAGCATGATCAGGTTATCTCACCATCATATGAACACATAAAAATTTTGAAGCTCACTTGCAGCTTGCTTTGCATGAAATAAAATATTCACAAATGCTTATATAAACATGTCACGAGAAAACCACTCAAGCAATCATGAAAAACACTCATCATATCAAAGGTTCAAACATGCTTGCCTGGTTCGGAGTAGTCGGAGTCTAGCTCGGCGAAGTTTGCGGCTCCGTCACCTCCTTCGGTATCTACGTTATAAAACAAATCGGATACTAACGTAAATACCGTGCGCGCATAAAAATTGTTCCAAATATTTCTCAAATAAGTATGATAAAAAACTAGATAGAAAAATAAAGATGACAGAAAAAGAATCAGCTCAAAATGATCTTTTGTTTAAATGTTATAAAGCTTTTAGGCCAGGGACTAATCTGTGATGAAACAGAAACTTTCCAGGGGCTAGTTTAAAAAAAGCAGAAGACGTTTCAGTTAGAAAACGTACTTTGCCCGAAGGCGCTTTCAGAAAACATTCCGAATAAAAGAGGGGAGGCTGACGAGGGGGTCCCGCATGTCAGGTTTAAAAATCTCTCCGTCGACCGAAGCAAACGATGATCTCCGGCGATCCAGAGGAGGGCAAGGGTATGGTTGCACTCACGGGACAATTCTGCGTCGGTGGGTGGTGTACTTGGTCGTCGGCGAGCACCACGTCGACGACAGCCCCACTCCGGCGGACGGCGGTACGGTCGAGGATGGTTCTCTCCGAAGAGAGCTGCAAATGCCAAATTGGAGCGCCGATTAGGGGACACTACAAAAAAAGACATATACGTGATATTTTGGGCCGAACAAATTTTTTTTCTGTCATACATATGACACTTCTATGACGATAATTGTGACAAAACCTAGTATCATCATAGATGTGTTGGGCTCCTACTTCAATGAGAAAAAATCATGACAGAAAATGGGCTTTTCGTCCTGGGCGGGCAGGAGACGCAGCTGCATGACATTCTTTGGGCCGTACATGACAGAAAAAACCGTGGTAGAAGCGAGGGGGAGGAAAATTTCAGGGAGTTGCCGGTTACGGTGGGAGAGCGATGCGCGTTTCTCTCGTACGGGTACACGCGTGTGTGCTAGGGGTTGGCTCTAACTGAACCCGAGCGAGGCATTGGGCTCTAACTGAACCCGAGCGATTGCACTGCAGGCTACGCATTACTGAACCCGAGCGATCGATCGATGGCTGTTAACTGAACCCGATGGAGCGATTCCTTCGCTACTGCTGCTAACTATAGGCAATCGATTGGATGAACAGTGAGCATTGCGGGGGGGGGGGGGTGGATGAACAGTGAGCGGTGGCGTTGCCTCTGCATGAACAGGAACCCGTGGTGTCGAGGGCTGGATGAATAGTAGAAGGTGGAGGGGTTGCCGTGGAGGGGTGGTTGAACAGGACCCCGCGGTGTGGAGGGCTGGATGAACAGTAGACGGTGGAGGGGTGCCCGTGGAGGGGTGGTTGAATAGTAGCCGGTGGAGTAGCGCGCGGTGGAGGCTGGATGAACAGGAGCCCGTGGAGGCTGGAGGAGGTCGACGGTAGCCCGTGGAGGCTGGAGGAGGTCGACGGTGTAGATGAACAATATCCCGTGGAGTCCCTTTTTGCGGTACGCCACACCCCTCCCCCCCCCCCCGTTTCGACCGTAGCGCTCCAACACAAGTACGTTTCATCCGTTTTGCGGTATGCCACACCCCTCCTGATGAACAGGACCCCTGTTTCGACCGTAGTGCTCCAACACAAGTCCGTTTCGTCCATTTTTTTTACGTGTCGTTTCGTCCGTTTTGCGGTACGCCACACCCCTCCCGATCAACAGGACCCCCGTTTCAACCGTAGGAGGTCCGTTTCCTCCGTTTTGCGGTAAGCCAGGCCCCTCCCGATCAAGAGGACCCTGTTTCGAACGTGGCCGGTCGAACACAAGGTCATTTCCTCCATTGTGTGGTACGCCAGGCCTCGTTAACATCGCCTGTTCCGTCCAAGCCCTCCCGATGAAGACGACCACGCATTCCGTTCCGACCCAGCCGGTTGGCTTCCCATGAAGACGATGGCGACGTTGTTTCTCCGTTCCGACCCAGCCATGTACGTATGCGCGATAGGCGTTAGAGACCTTGCCTGTATGTACATACGTGGCCGTATTTTCTTTCTTGCACCCTCACTGCTGTACGTACGTGTACATGCTACGTGTGCGCCTCTACTACGACACGTGCGCGCCTCTACATCCACCAGTATATATGTACGTACACGTTCGCGACCAGAATAACAACGCTACGTACGCTTCTACCAGGTGGGTCCCAACTGTTAGGTACTTCCTTGCGTGCGAAGTGTAGCTGGTGGGTCCCAGCAGTCAGGGGGCGAATCATTTTTTTGGACGCACTTCCTTGCGTGCGAAGATGTAATTGGTGGGTCCCAGCAGATAGGGGGAAACGTTTTTTTCGCTAAATACGGTGGCCCGTCCGGAGGGTCCCCGCTATCAGGTGGAGGAATAATTATTTTGCGCGTAATAAGGAGGCACTTCCTTGCTGCGGCCATGGACCCAGCTATCAGCCTCTCCATGTACTGTCCACGTCCGATGGAAGCCATTCCTTGACCATGTTGACCACGCCGCGCCGAGAGCACCAGGGCGGTGCACGACGGCGAGGCCTAGGAAGGGTACGACACGGAGCCGGGGAAGACACGGCAGTGGATGCCCACACGTAGAGGAGTACGAGGGTTCGCTGGTTTGCTGCGGTGTGAGGCTGCCGTTGCCGCAGAATAACAGGGGTTGTGGGTGAGTAGAGGGATGGCCTGGCCAGCGGTGGGAGTAGTAGGGGCGGTGAGGCGTCCGCCGCATCGCAGCCGGCCACGGGAGGCAGGAGCACGAGGCACGACCGGCGCTGGTTTGGGCGGCTGGAGCAAGAAGACAAGAGGTTGAAGAAGCACTACGGCCGTTGGATGGACATCGTACGGTCACTAGAGCTAGAATCGTGCATATTGACTAAGTTGACAAAGCCTTCCGTCCCCGTCAACTTAGTAGGCCCACAAGTCAGCCTGCCACTATACTGGGTCCCAGCTAACAGGGGGAGTATTCATTTTTTCTATGTAATAAGGAGGCACTTCCTTGCGTGCGAAGATATAGCTGGTGGGTCCGAGCTGTCAGCAGCGGTAACGTTTTTTTTGCGAAATACTGAGGCCCTTTCGGTGGGTCCCTGATGTCAGGTGGACGAATCATTATTTTGCGCGTAATAAGGAGGCATTTCCTTGCGTGCGGCCGTGGACCCAGCTGTCGGCCTCTCCACGTACAGTTCACTTCAGATGCATGTCGGTCGTTGACCACATTGACCAGGCCGCGCCGAGAGCACCAGGGCGGTGGACGACGGCGAGGCCTAGGAAGGGAACAACACAGAGGCAGGGAAGACTCAGTAGTTGTTTCCCACGCGGAGGGGAGTATGACTGAACGAGTGTTTACTGGTTCGTGTGCCGTCGCCGGAGAATAACAGCAGGTGCGGGTGAGTAGAGGGATGGCTAGGCCAGCTTTTGGACTACGGTGGGGCGGTGAGGCCTGCGCGGCAGCACAGCCGGCCGCGGGGAGGAGGGAGCAGGCAGTCCCGCCGGTGCTTGTTTGAGTGGCTGGAGCAGGAAGAGCAGAGATTGAAGAAGCACAACGGCCGTTGGATGGCCATCCAACAGTCACTGCTTGTGCGTCAACCTTTTTTTAGGAAAGCCTCAAATATGTGGAAAACAACACACAACCCATCTGCTATTATTTCTAATAATTTACAGCCCATTTGCTAATTCTTAAGGTTTTTTTGGATCCCATATTCTTTTTGTTAGCATTACAGCCCATATTGTGGCCACGGTTAAAAAATTATACGAAATTTTGCATATTTCGGTGCAGCCCGAACTGTTTTTAATCCCGAAATTTCGACTCACATTCATACTGATTTTAAAACTAAATGTATATCAATATAAAATCCAACAAATTCTCCACGCATAAAAATTAATGTAATCTAAAATCTTGAAATGAAAAAAAGATATTTGAAACTAATTGCCGCTTTGATGTGTTTTAAAAATGTACATGCCATTTCTCATTACTGATGGGCCATTTTCTCGGCCAGCCGAATGAAAGCTCTCCTCGTCTTGAAAGATTTGCAGCCCAACAGGCCTGACAAAGAGACTTACTTGGCAAATCACAAAAAAACTAGGCTGTGGACATGGACCCAGCTGGCAGCCTCTCCATGTACAGTACTCTTCCGATGGAAGTCGTTCCTTGACCACGTTGACCACGCCACGTGGAGAGCACCACGGCGGTGGCCGACGGCGAGGCCTAGGAAGGGGACAACGCGGAGCCGGGGAAGACGCGGCAGTGGAAGCCCGCGCGGAGAGGAGTACGAGGGTTCACTGGTTCGGCTGCGGTGTGAGGCTGCCATCGCCGCAGGGCCTGGCCAGCGGTGGGAATAGTAGGGGGTGGTGAGTCCTCCGCGGCAGCACAGCCGGCCATGGGAGGCAGGAGCATGAGGCACGATCGGCGCTGGTTTGGGCGGCTGGAGCAAGAAGGCCAGAGGTTGAAGAAGGACTACGACCATTGGATGGACATCGTACGGTCACTGGATCTAGAATCGTTCATATTGACTAAGTTGACAAAGCCCTTCGTCCTCGTCAACTTAGTAGGCCCACAAGTCAGCCTCCCACCAAGGTGAGTCCTAGCTAGCAGGGGGAGTATTCATTTCTTTGTGCGTAATAAGGAGGCACTTCTGGTGGGTCCGAGCTGACAGCGGGGGGGGGGGCATTTTTTTGCGAAATACGGTGGCCTGTCAGGTGGGTCCCAGCAGTCAGGGGGCAAACATTTTTTTTCTGCAAAATATGGTGGCCCGTCCAGTGGGTCCCTGCTGTCAGTTGGAGGAATCATTATTTTCCGCGTAATAAAGAGGCACTTACTTGCTGCGGCCGTGGACCCAGCTGAGACTCTCCATGTACAGTATACTTCCGATGGAAGTCATTCCTTGACCACGTTGACCTCGCCGCGTTCCGTTGCAAGCATGCGTCCATGGGCGTGGTGCGTCCCCACTGTTAGCCTCTCACGTACAGTCATCTTCCGATGGCTCTCGGTTGTTGACCACGTTGACCACACCGTGCCGAGCGCACCCAGACTGGAACGACTCGGAGATGGGGAAGACGGGGCAGTGGAGTCGCAGATGGAGAGGAGTGGGAAACTTCACTGGTTCGGGTGCGCGGTAGCATAGCCGCGGTGCCGCCCACGGGAGACGGGAGCAAGAACAAAGGTTGAAGAAGGAGCACGGCTGTTGGATTAACATCCAACGGTCCAGCTGCTAGAATCATTTGTTGATTAAGTTTACAAAGCTGTGCGTACACGTCCGCTTAGCAGGCCCACAAGTCAGTCACCAAATCTGATGGGTCCCAGCTGTCAACGGGATGAATAATTTTTTTTCGCAAAACAAGGAGGCAGTTCCTTCCGTGCGAAGATATAGCCGGTGGGTCCCAGCTGTCAGGTGGAGGAAACATTTTTTTTCAGCTTAATAAGGAGGAACTTTCCTTGCGTGCGACCATGGACCTCGTGGGTCCCAGCCGTCAGGCTCTCCACATACAGTCCTCTTCTGATGACTCTTGTTTGTTGACCATGCTTCACCGAACACAGCGAGGCGGTGGACGACAGTGAGGCCCCGGACGGGAACGACTCGGAGATGGGAAAATGCGGCAGTGGAGTCGCAGATTGAGAGGAGGAGAAGGGTTATAACTGGTTCTGTTGCAATTCATATCAAACTCAGGTTCACAGGACACGTTCATATTCATAGCCAACATTCACTATCAACAACTCAAAAGATTCATATATACACAAGCTCAGCATATCTATGCATCCAAATGATTGATAGATCACACGACAATATTCATACATAATTCACAAAAAGATTCAGATATACACATGTTCAGTATGTTTATGCATCCAAATGATTGAGATTACAACCAATATGATCCATGGACGAACTCTAATTACCTAGGGTACAGACTGGTAAATGGTGTTCAATCAGAGGTACTTCTTGCTAAAATTAGTTCTTGTACAAGTAAACTTTTGAGTACATAAGAGGGGGCACAAACAATCTGAACTTTGCTTGTAGGTTTATCCTCAAATAGTGGCCTCGTGCCGACGGAGGTTTGAGCAACTTGGCCACTACTTTCATCCAACTAGTTTACTGGCTCATCTTGGTCCTGTATCTCGCCAAAATTCTACATTGCAGACAAGAAAGGAGGCGGTTGAGAAAATGAACCACCCAAATTTTTTGTGTAGTTCAACTAAAATGGAGCATCCTTGGCGTGCAGACTGATTAAGTCCCAGATGAATATATGCGTCAACCAACTTGTCTGGAATCTTTAGACTCCATGCCATATAGTTCGCTACCATATGTGCCGATAACCAAAAGGCACAAGTTGGGACCAAAGACTGGACTGCGTTTTTCTGGGCTATGCAGCAAGCAATATTTTTGGCGTTCACTCTCGTAATAATTGGAGTTTGACAATTGGTTGACGCCGGTTGATACTCGAATGAATATAGGCACTTCTGGTCAACATCGATGCTTGTCTGAGTGAACTTTGGAGTACATAGAAGCAACATAAGTACATGTCCATCTGATCATTTTGTGCAGTTCTACTGAAATCACCCGATGTAATGATTTGCCTGCGAGTTCAGGCTCCAAATTACTCCTTTATGAAATCGGCAAACAGTAGCACAATACCAAATTACCAATACATATGACAAGCACAACAATCAGGATAAACACCAGTACCAACCTGTGTGAGGTAGCATATCAATTACTATTTCCTTTGACTGGAAGCCGAGATAAGCCAAGCGACTAATAGCAAAGGAAGAAAGCAAGCGGAGATTAGCGACTGACAGGAAAGGACAGAAGCTGTTGAGGCAATGAAGCACCCAAAGTTTTTGTGCAGTTCCACCAAAATCGAGCATCCCTGTTGGCACATATATTGAGAGAGTGAGATTACTGTAATAGTTGGACTAGTTGATGAAACATACACTAAGAAATAGAAGCGCCCTCATTATCTTAATGGGTAAAGTTAGCAACATAGTAGTCTTGCTTAAAGAGAGGTATTAGTTTATTTAATCAGTGCCAATTATCTCAACTCAACACTCAAAGCATTCCCATTTATCATAGGTTGCAAAACTTAAAAGTGCAAAGATAAAAGAGTTTCTCATGACAGTAGCACGATACAAATAGAGATGACAACAAACTAATATGGATGAAGGCGTTAGGCCCGTACCAACCTGAGAAAAAAAGCTTATTCATGTAGTCCCATAAGAGATGATAATGCACTCACTAGAATCACACAGTAGTATATATTTTTGTGCACTTCAAATGTATGGTTGAAATCACTCTTGTTTACTAGTGTTGAGATTATATCGAAAGATTATCAAGAAGTTCCAGCAGAGTTAAAGCACTGGCTGGGATACAGTTCATTGTATTGTCTTGTGTAGTTCCACTAAAATGTATGATTGGCACAACATGATCCCTGTTTGCACAAGTAGGAACAAGGTGAAACCTTCATTAGTTTAGTGAGAAAGGATAGGAATACATTAGCATATTACTCAAACAGTAGCATCAAATTCATGATGAACAATACACAAACATTGCCTCATTGAACCAATGGCAATAAATTGACATGCAAAACAATAGCACTATTATGTCATGACACTAATAATATTCCCTCCCTGCTCCACCACATGATTCACCTCCATAGACAAACATTCACACGTACATGATTCAACATAGGTCCTACTAAAGATTTGTTTAACTCCAACAGGAAAATTAGGCAGTAATAAATTAGTGGTACTTAAGTGCTCCTAATTAATTAAGTGAGATAGAAGAAGTGGAAGGGCTCCCTGGAGGATCGTCTCACATGTAAGGTAGTCGTTGCTGGAGCCCTTGAATAGCCTCGACTGAGGCCTCTGGCTTCAGCAAGATCCCCTTGGCACTGTTTATTCTTCTTCCTCCTCCTCTTCATGCTCTGTTTCTCTTTCTCCTCACCAGTTGGTGAAACCAAGTACATGATTGGCCTTCTAATTCAGAATTGGTTTTGTCAGTGAGGGAGTACAAGTGTACTAGTAAAAAACAACATTATTTTCTCATGGCAGTCGGAAAATAGAGATGAACACATGCATTAAATATCATTCTTACCTAAAGGAAGGTTATGGCGCCAATATGGATGATGAGGATTGGAACACAGATCTCCCTTTGTGCAGTTCCACCAAAATGAAACAACTGTTCCATCTGACATTCCAGTTAAACAGCACAAAAGTCACTTCTTTTAAGAAGTGACTTGTGCAGTGCACCAAAAGGTCACAACAACAACCAGGTGAATTGGATATCCCTGTTTGCACAAAAAGGCACAGAGGAAACAGTCAGAGTCTCAAACAATTACAGGCAAAAACATTTGGCTAAACATGTCAGAGTCTCAAACAATTACAGGCAAAAATAGTGGCATGGCTTCATTTTTACCAAGGACATTATATTAAGAACAGCTAAGGCTACGTTCGGTTCACAAGTTTGGTACATGATTTTCGTAGGAACACAATTCCTACCGTATTCCTTCCCTTCCAACCGTTTGGAACACGGGAAAGGTGAATAGTGTTTCATAGGAAAGTTGGTCTGGTAGTACTGATTCCATCGGATTAGAAACATCCACGCGCTTCTCATTTTTTGGGCGGAAGCCCGAGGCAGGCTCTCGCTACCATGCGTTAGACAGGTTGCTGTGTTGTGTTTGCCGGAATAAAAAAATCAACCTATGTGTGGTACATGAGGTGAGGACAAGAGTAGTCACTGTACAGCTGAATAAACAAATAGCATCTCATATTGCCAAGCATGCTACTCTAAGGCTGGTCATAGTGGGGAGTAACTTAGACTAGTAACATGCATATGTTACTAGTCTATGTTACTACCTCATAGATGGTCTCATTTATTGTCATGCATGACACATAGTACCATCACATTTATTATGTTACGGTATCTACCTATGTTACTATTACCATCTCTCTCTTCTTTAATTGTCTGCCGCAAGCATATTTGCGAGTCCCAAGTGCATGATACTACTTATGTTACCCCCACTATGGCCAGCCTAAAAAAGCAAATCTGTACATTTTGTAGTCCATCCGAACACATTCTCTTGAGAGTTTCCTCCGGTTCGTTGTTCCATAGTTTTATTCCTACATTCCTTTCCTATTCCTCTATTTTCATCTAGACCTATGTTTGCTGCCCCTTTATTCCGACCGGAGCCTAAATATTTGGTATAAGGGCATGGGACAGTGGGTGCACCAGCAGTACAGCACCATGTACGTAAACAGGGGCATAAAGTGGCGATTCATAGTTTGTTGCCCTGAGAAACAAACATCCAAGAAACATATCTGGGTTGGTTCAATTTTTGTTCACTCTAGCCACCTACTCCTATGTGTAGATAGCAAATCTAGTCCTGGTCGTACCACTGTGTACAACGTTACCCCTATATTTCCCTTTTCGACCAAGGGACCGGTTGGATGACCAGTCTGTACTACTTTCATCCCCTTTCCTTCCTGTTTGTACGAAGTCCAATGTACGTACTAAATTCCCCCACCCCCACTTTATTTCAATGACAAGTATTTTCGGACGGAGGGATACAAGATTCGACTCCATGAAGTAATAGAAAAAAAATAGGTGACGTTGGACCATCCGATCAAGAGGGGCTGAGAGGTAGAAAATGATGCACATGCAGCGACGTAGCGAGCTTGGGAAGTAGAGCTAAGGCGGTTTAGAACGAAGATATACCTGAAGGTCGTTAGTATGTGGATAGGTGGGCGGCGGGAGGCCAGATCCGCCCACAGGCAACAACGAAGGGGTCGGAGGACCTCCCGCGCCGGCGCTCAGCCAGAGATAATGGTGCGACCGGCAATGGGTCTCCTCCCTCGCTGTTGACGACGGCCTAAACGCTGCCCCTCCTCCCCTTCACCGGTGGAGGGGGATACGTCCGGATCTGTAACCAACAGTGAGGATAGAAAGCCAGTTTTTTTTGAAGGGAGAAAGACAGGGTTACTACCCCTATCTTGTTTAGATCTGGAGAGGATGAGAGTGTGTGAATAGAGCAGCCCAGCAAGCAAGTGCAGAGGCTCCGGCCTATATATAACTAGTGGGGTAGTTTTCCTTTTTCACTCCATCAAAACAATCATTTAAAATTGTGTACTACTACATGCCAGGTCGCGGTTTTTTTAGTTGTTGATTGTTTTTTGAGGTAGCTACCCGCTTGTTCCAAGTGGTGTTACGGTGTGCCAGGTCGCACTTTGTATCGTTCAAGTCTGGTAGTACTACAAGTCCCTCCATTAAATGAACAACCACCCCCTCGTAATAATTGTGAACAAGCCCACGGCTAAAATTAGCGGAAACGTGGGTTGCCCCAACATGCATTATTATTTATATTTTCTACTCCCTCCGTTCCTAAATATAAGTCCTTTTTATTAGCCACACCTAAGACAAGAATTTTTATTAGAAGTGAACCCCACATGTCATAGACACAAAAATTGTGGCAAGATTCCCTTAGGCAAGCCAAAGTGTGTCTAACAATTTGAGCAACCCAGGTTAGGCAAGTGTGGAAAGTGTGGGAAAAATAATGTGGCAACATAAGACAAACATAGTCACAATCCAAACAGCCCCGTGATTTTTTGTGACATGCATGAAAATTTGGTTAGTTAAATTTATAGTCAAAATTTGGCAAGGTGCATCAAATCAACACATGCAAGTATCAAAACGAAAGTCACGGCATGCAGGCATGCGTTGTACTCCCTCCGTTTCTAAATATAAGTCTTTTTAGAGATTGCAACAAGTGACTACTCCCTCCGTTCCTAAATGTAAGTCTTTTTAGGGATTCCACTACAAACTACATACGGATGTATATAGACATATTTTAGAGTGTAGATTCACTCATTTTGTTTTGTATGTAGTTCATAGTGAAATCTCTAAAAAGACTTATATTTTGGAACGGAGGGAGTACATATGAAGCAGAATATGTCTAGTCCTACATATGAAGTAGCCCATTTGAAAGGTGTAAAAAGACTTTTATCGAATGCAGTGCTTTGATGTGTCGCGTCAACTCGTACAAGCCCGAGAAATTTGATTACTACGACGCACTCTCCCTCATGGACTAAGCTCCGGTGCCTTAACTGCACCTGCCTTTGGCTGCATGACAGGTGGGCCAACCACCTGTTGGGCCCACCTGTCATGGACGCAAAGGCAGGAGCAGTAAGTAGAAGCTTTCGCTACACGCTATCCCTCCCGCACGAGGTGGACGGACATGCAACAGTGGATTCGATACAGTAGAAGTAGGAGTAACATCATTGTTCGTCTTCTCGAAGAGGCGAAGAGCCAAGTGCAAACCGAACGTGGCAGTTGCGAACGCTCGCGTGGTGCGGTTCCTTGGAGTACTAGCCAGGCTCTTGCATGAGACAAAATTGCTATTGTTTAACAATGAAACTCCATTATCCATTGGTTGATACTCATTCTGCATAGGTCCACGCGCTTAGCACCATTTCCTCCTGGGGTCCCCAATGTTTATTTGCTAATTAATAGCATTCCATGTAATGAACAAGCCATTGCAAGTCATTAAAAGCATGCACACCTCTCATCTCTTATTGGTTGATATGTATGTCAAGAAACAAGAAACAACATAGAGCCTAAGTGTTTTGGGACTATTTGGTTTTCGTAAGATGACTTACACACCTAGACGGAGAGAGTAGTTATAGACCTGTAAATCGTTAAGGAGTATTTGCCTTTCTAGAGATTTCAACAAGTGACTAGACTTCGGCTAAAAAAAACAAGTGACTAGACTACACCGTGTGCAGTACCCCCTCCCTTCCGGTTTATAGAGCTCAAATCTCAAATCTCATGAACCAAGGCATTTTGCGATTGGAGGAATGTATCTCGTACTTTACAAAACTACCCTAATTAAACTCATGCATTAATTACGTAGTTCTCTCGTTTTCCTCTCCGCCTTGGTCGCGGTGCACAACATTGAGAGAGTGCTTGGATACGTTTTAGTCTTATGACTAAAAGTAGTGGGACTAGAACTTGTTAGCCTCATCCATGCTTGGATCCAAATACTAAAGAGACTAAAATCAAGTTAATGACATTTCAAAGCATCCGGGCCCGCTGCCATCCACCAAATCACAGCGAGGTGCTACAGTCGAGACTCACCTGTCACCCCGGTGTGGCCGTCATGACCCGTCATATCACAAAACCCACACCTTTACCAGCCGTGGTAAGGTGGCCTCCAAGTTGGACTGGACGAAGCAACCATCATTTCATTGGAACGCTCGTTCAATCCCTTTCTTCCCTTTCTTGAAGAAAACCTCACTCCAGGCTACTCACTTCTGCCATTTTTCTTCTCTACCGACGAAGGAAAGGTGGGCAAATTAGTTATGTTGCTATATTTTCATTCCAATAATCTTCTTTTTGCGAAGTACCGACCGATTCTCACATCCCATTCTTTTCCCGTTTTTATTGCGATTGTGGTTTCCTTTCGATTGCTTTTTGTTTGCCAGTTCATTGATGGATCCTGGAGCACTAGGAAAAGAGTTGGGGCGGACAACCCACTAGAGACAGCGATCTCTAGGAAGCAAGCACCGACCAACGAGTTGACCATGTTGGCGGGCCAACCCATGGAGACAAAGAACTCCAAGAAACAAGCACTGGCCAAAGAGTTGAGGACGTTGGCAGACGAACTCCTCAAAGAAAGTTGGAAGAACAGCAAAGGCCCCACCGTGCCTACCCCAGGAGCTCTGATTGCCACCTATGTGAGGCTCAAGACCGAGTTTGAGGAGATAATCGCCGTTGAGAAGCAGTATCCCCTAGCAAGGTGATGGCCCCCATCGAGGACGAGGAGATGGCCCCGGAGGGATGAGATCCCCCGGTGAGCTGCACAAGGTAAAAAATAATGGCTTATTACCATAGTTGTGGTTTTTGATTATTTGCAATGTGCTTGCTTTTTGATTATTTGCAATGTGCTTGCTAATATGTTAGTGTTGTGCAGGTGCCGGTGGTTGTCCTTGATGATTCCGATGTTGTGGCCCGTCCTATAGGCATCGCCCCGGAGATCGATTCCGATGCCGCTATCCATCCTGTGGACATCACCCCAGAGATCTATTCCGATGTCGAGGTCAGTCCTGTGGACATCGCCCCAGCAATTGATTCCCATGCCGATGTTCGTGTTGTGGTCATTGCCCGAGAGATCGATGACAAGAAATAGTTGGTCGCACTAATCCTTCAGGGTAGTTTGCATTGCCCTGTGTTTAATTACCAGAATGATGCGTGTTATCAAACCATCTTAGGGCTAGTGCACTATCTTGTGTTGGCAGATCTTGCTACTTTTGTTTGATAGTGAATCATGCGATGAATCATGCGAACCCTCTCCGAGTTATGGAAACAGATGTATCCTCACCAGCTTTTGTTGTAATAGATGGCATGCTTAGATGTAAGTTTGAATTGTTTATCATATCAGTAGTACTTGTTTCCATACCAGCTAACACTAGGGCTTGTTTGAAACAGATGTATCCTCACCAGCTAACACTAGGGCTTGTTTGATGATTCTTGGTGTTAGTAGGCTAGCTACTGTGCGAGCTATAGTACTTGCAACACACTCACCGAATAGAAACATTGGGGCTGATGAGATCGTGGTACACTTATACTTATCCCTCATCGATCGACCAATAGCCCTAGCTCCTAAAATTGTAGGCTTAGCGATCGATCAGACAATAGTCGACATACATTCAGACCTCATTTGGTTCATAGGGTAGGAAAATCGTAGAAAAAGTACAGAGAACGTGCAACACAAAATCATAGCAGTGTAGAGACGTACTCCCTCCGTTCCAAAATAGATGACCTACGCGGGCTAGTTTGGCCTAGTGGGTTTCAGTGATATGACGTGGTACAGTGGCGTCCAGTCTTCGCGTGTGGTAGCAGTATTGCGGGTACAGTAAGTTTTCTTGAAGAAGCGGAATTCAACGAAGTCATGATGGTTCCTTCGTCCGAACAACTTACGGTGGGAAAGGTTGGGCCTGCGATACGACCGGGGTAGACCAGGATAATTTTGTGCATGGCAGGTGGACCAAGATGGTCGACGTCCCACATGTCGGCGAATGAAAGTATTCTTTCCGATATAGAGGACGAGCAACGAGTATTCATTGTTTATTTTTGATGAAAGCTATTGTCTCCACTGTTACTCCTTGACTTTGTCAATGCCTCTCTCTCCTCCACATAAGCGGGGACTACTTACTATGCATGCAGCGGGCAGCTGGCGTCTTGAGGGGCCAGGGCGGTGAGAGCGGGCTCCGAAAGCGGTCCGGACTCCAGCATGGCCCACCTCACATTATCACCATATATTTCTTGGAGTCCATGCGTGGCAGGCGGGCGATCTCTTCTCCCTCCCCCATTTCTCTCTTCTCAGCCGATGCCCGCCGAGCGATTAGGACGGTTTATTCAATTACGGTCTCACATGTCAGTGAAATTGCAAGACAACACGTGTCCCCTTTGGTGAGCGGCGTGCGAGCCGGACTGTCGGGGTTGCGACGCGTACCAGTCGTAAGTGTGCAGCCTTTTCCTTTAGAACTTGCCAAGCGTAACATTTTCGCGCGATCGATCGATAGAAATCCAAAACAAAATGACGAGGGCGGTGCTTTCCCGCTCGTTAGGCAGGCTAGTTTGAGTGATATGACGTGCTACAGTGCCGTCCACTTGCTCCATTTTTATGTAAGCAAGAGTTTACACTCGTACGCGGGAGGAGTGCGAAACACCGCATATCTAATTTTGATCGAGGGATAACTGTTCCCTACCAAATAATGGAGGATTGTTAGCGATTATAGCATGATAGTTAGGGCATCTCCAGCGCTGGCCCACAAATTTACACCGGCATCTGTCCGAGGACACTGATGGATGCCATCCGATGCTGCCCGCATACCTTTCGACAACTGTATGAACTAACCGGACGAAATTCGTGCAAACAAAGCAAATTTCAAATTAACCGGATGAAATTAACCGGATGAAATTCATTACATTTCGAAAACTTTTCTTACAAACTGGATGAAATTCATTACGTATTTCGCACAAACCGTACTAAACCTACTATAAACCTAATCAAAACGATCGTCGGCGCCGGACCACCAAGTCCGGTCATGAACCCGAGAAAGCCAGCCATTGCCTTTGCCTCCTCCTCATTCGCCTCGATAACCTCCTCCTCCGGCCGGAGCACAAGGTTATGAAGATTTCCGCCTCCACGTCGTCGTCAAGTGGCTAATCGGCCACCGATGTTTACCCCACCAAGCTTGGCGTCGACTGAGTGGAGTAGCGGTGGCCTTCCCGGGACCAGAGCGGCGGCGACCTACCGTGTACTACTCTTCTCGCTGCCGGCTGCGCCCGTGCACGCGCGCCGACTTCGTGATCGTGGCAGCGGAGGGCGGCCCGGGGGGTGCCGGCGATCTCCTTCGTTTGCTCCTGCAACAGTACGTCGAAGAGAGCTTTGGAGCGCGCCCGGAGCGGAGCCGCCGATGTCCCTCGTCTGCTCCTGCGATAGTACATCCAAGAGAGCTTCGGAGCACCACGAGGCCATGGTTGAAGTGGTGCCGACAGAAGGAAGGGACCGGAGGAGAATAAATGTGGGTCTTTGGCTATGGCCGGGAGCTGGGGCTCAAGTTAATATAGCGGGCGAATGGCAATGAGCCGCGGTAGACGGATGGACAACTGGCGCCGGAGTAGGTTCGTCGGGCGTGAATGCGGACGCTGCTTCAGTGACTTAACTGCAGATGCGTTTGGGTGTCTGACATGTGGGCCCAACGGGCGTCTGGCCCGCATGTCAGTGACACACCAATTGCACCTGCAGTTAAGTCTAGTGAACGCGGCATTGACATTCTGGAGAGACGTGACCGTTTCAGGCGCATGCGGACTGTTTGACTGGTCAACCATACAAATACGGAGCTATACGCTGAGCCAGCGACCGTATAATCACCATATCTCGTATACAATGATCAAAGTGAGCTATCAAGGCAAGTTCGATAACCGCCAATGCATTTTACCCGGTAATAAATGACCAGGATTGAAGGGGAATCCTAATTTGCTTCGTCTTCTATCCTTGGGCTCTTGACAAACCAATGCACTATACGGTTATCCGGCCACATCACCCCAGAGCTCTCACCAAGTGTTGTTCATGCCACCGCGCCGTACACTAACCGGTAAGGCAGCGATGGCATCCCGCCGGGCCGAGTTCCTCGCCGCCCACGAACGCACACAAAATGGTAGGGAAGCGATGGCATCCCGCCGTGTCGAGTTCATCGCCGCTCGCGACCTCACAACTATGTTGGAGGAATTTGAAGATGCCAAGGCCGAATGGGCAGTAGAGCAAGAGGCGGCCAAAGCCGCACAGAGGGAGCGGAAAAGTCAGAAAGCACTCAAGAAAAGAGAGGCCCGCCGCCACAAGAAAGAAAAGGACGCACGCGCTGCTGCGGAGAGGTCGGCGGAGATGCAAGCACGGTGGGGTGTCACCGACAAAGCCGGGAAGGAGAACGACGGCGTCTGGCCAGCATGTGCCAAGTAGTAGTACTAGTAGTTAGTGTGTGTGTCTGTGTCTAAGTACGAGCATGTACCAGTACTACTAGTTACTACTGTAGTTTTTAGAGCAAATTACCAGTACATTAGCCTAGACTAAGTGGAAAAATTCCTATCCTATGCATCAAATGACATCTCTTTCTCTATAGGAATTGAGATGCATGTGATCTCACTTCCTATGATTTTCATATTCCTATCCTATGAATGAAAGGAGGCCTCTGTTGGAGTAAATACTGTAGCTAGCAGTACTGCTGGTACAGTAGTTTTCTTCAAGAAGCAGAATTCAACGAAGTCATGATGGTTCCTTCGTCCGAGCAACTTCAAAGTGGGAAGTGGGCCTGTGATTTGACGGCTCATTAGTCATTGTTACTGCGGCGCGACGACCTGGGTGACTCTCCCTTGGAGTTCTACGTGCATGGCAAGTGGACCAGGATGGTCGACGTCCCACATGTTGGCGAACGGAAGTATTCTTTCCGATATCGAGGAGCAAGGAAACCGCGTGGTATAGTATCACTGCTGATTGGTTTGCAAAAAAAAAATAGTATCACTGCCGATTTATAATTATTTTTTATTTCTGATGAATGCTAGCGTGTCAACTCTTACGACGAAGGGTGCCAAACACGGCACGTGCTGGATGTCCCACACGTCAGTGAAAGGAGTGGGACATGAACATCGTGGTAGAGCCGAGCGTAAAAAAACAGCGTGGTAGAGCATCTCCACTTCTTCCACTTCTGGGTCGGAGACCACACGTAGTAGTACTTAGCTGTATGAACAATACAAAGTGCGACCTAGAGAGAAAGACATGTCTAGTTGGAAGGTCTCGGGGCATACACGTAAACAAATATAAAAGTTAATATGTGCCTCCAACTAATATAGTAGTAGTAGAGTACTTAGACACATACTCCATAACATCACTGTGCATTGCACGTACAACATTTAGTGGTAGTACGTAGTAAGAGACAAATGCCGCCCAAGAGTTCCCTTCTCGACCTACTTTTGGGTGTTTGGTAGAGTGTATGGAGGGTGCATGAGTCCACACTAGTTTAGCACAAATACACTAGAAGCATGCATGAAGAGAGCATGCATGAAGAGGGGTGTTGAGTTGAGCATGCATGAAGAGGGAACAACTATGCTGAGACGAGAACGCAACCAAACACACCCTGTATGCCACACATGTTCATACCATTTGTGCCTTTCTACTTCACTTACTGCACTACATTACTCAGGTTCGTACGTCCACTCCTGGTACATGTCCGTCTCGTAGTTCCAGTGCCACGTGTTCTTCATATAGATGGAACGATCGTTGCATAACACGTGCGCCTTGATGCTAGATGTCTCGCGTGTTGGCAAAAAGATGAACAAAGCTCACGTAAAAAAATAGAGTGGAAGAACATAGATTCCGGACGACCGAGAAGGAGCAAGGAACCTCGTGGTGGAGCGTCTGCACTCATAATATTTAATATTATTCAGCGATATAAAATTAACCAATCATCTCCACAGTGGACTGGAAGAGTACGAAACACGGAAGCCCAGTATAGTTATATCATACTAGTACATGGCTAACCCACGCTATCACCATATTTCTTGGCTTCCGTGCGACACCTATCTCTAGTAATCCAGCAGCCTGTATCGCTTCTCCCTCCTCGTCTCTATCAAAGTGTGGCGGGCTGGTGTTTCTGCCGTCTATTGAGGTCGGTTAACTATCACATGTTAGCGACATGCCAAGAGCATTCTAAAAAAATTCCTTTCACGTTCCATTTTCAAAAAGAAAAAAAATCCTCTCACGTACGAATTTGCCTGTATGCTTTGAGCAACTTGCATGTTCTATACTGCTCCTGTTTGATACTCTAACTTAGCTAGAGGTTAGACTAACTCATGACTAACCCTGAACTAACTGTAGCCAAAGAGGTGTTTGGGTGACAGGGTTAGACTGACAATAATCGCACTTCATGGAGAGAGAAAAGTGATTTTTCAGTGGTCCCAATGAGAACTATCTCTAGTTAGCACCTCTTGGGTGGGATAGTTTTTTTTGGTGGGTTCGGTGCAACTTGCTCCAATTTAAACCCTCATGCATGGATACTTTAGGGCTATTTGAGCCCCAACTAGCTCAAACTAACTCTAACCCATGCATCCAAACAGGGCCTATGGCCAGTCTCGACGCGGACCAGTCGCGTGCACCGGGAAGCGGCGCTCTCTCGACCGTCGCGCCACTTCAAAGCCAGCGCCAGTGAGAGGTCGCCTCCGCTCTAGTTGGGCATTAATGCGGCACTGACACTCCAGGGCGATGCTGACCGTTTCATGCGGGAAGCGCGCACTGGCAAGGGAGTATAGGTTTTGAACCGTTTCAGGTGTAGTAGTAATGGTAGTTTGCAAAACTACTCAATTATTGCACAAAGTTTCCTAAGAAATTGTGGTAAAAAACATTACTCCACAGCCCGCTTCCCTTCTCCTTCCTTCTCGTGATTTACGTGGCCATGTTAATGTGGTTGTGTCAAAAAAATGTCACTTCATGCTCGTGATTTGTGTTATATAATTACAAGCAAGATTCTCGTGCATTGCACGGAACATCAATATGCATTTTTTTACAAAACACCTGCTGTGATTGACCCATGCAGGAGTGTAAAAACTAATGATATCTCGAGAATTTTATCGGAAAACTGGTATCTCCAGAATGTCATCGAAAAAATGAAAGATGAGAGATAAGGCGAGGAGGAGTGGAGCGTGGTGGTGACTGGTGGTCGGAATGGGCGGAGGCATGGGGATGGACGGCGCCGGCAGGCGGCAGCGGCCACCATGCATGCTAGATTGTTCCAGAGACTTATTCCTTTTTTAATTGCTGAGCAATGAGGTTGCGGGAGATAATGATGTGGAGAGAGGTGCGCGTATCTTTTGTAAAACTAGTAGTGTGACCCGCGCATTTGTGCGGCTAGAATTAGTTGTGTTTGATTCACTCTATAATATTGAAATGTAATAATTGTATGCTTTCATACTGGCTTTTTGCTAAGTCATCATTCACTCATTCCCTAAGTGAGTGCGCACGATCTGAACCCAGGGGCATCTGCACCCACTTTCCAAAAAAATGCATTTTAAGTATGTTTTAAAATATCAAAAAATCAAAAGAAAATTCCATGCATACATGTTCACAAATGTGTGTGCGCAGCGCAAAGTTTTGTGAAAAAATATTTTTTTGTTTTGTCTCCGAAAAAAGACAAATTTCAGTGCTTCTAAATAGCGTTTCACGACAAAATATTTTGTCTTTTTTGCACTGGTCACAAAAAAGTTATTTTTAATTGAAATTTTATGCACACACATAGAACATGCATATGTACCTATGCCGCCTTTTTTGGATTTATTTAGCATTTAGAAATGTGTTTTTCAAAGTGAGTTCATATGTACCCAGGTTCATCCATGCACTTCCCGTGGTGCCGGCTTTTTTCTTTGTTTTCTTTTTGCGCTAGGATTTTATTGTGCTTTCCTCCTTGGAGGGTCCTTGTAACGCTTCTTCTGATCAATGGAATTGGCAGATCTACTGCCAACGTTCAAAAAAATAAATAAAAACCCAACCTTTTGCGTTGCTGCTCCCGTCCCGTTGTTGCTTTGTTTACTCAGTGCATAGCCCAGCAAAAGAATCCGACCAGGACATTGGTGACTCACTAGCATAGATGTTTGTCTTAGCTCGCATGGCGGCTGTTGTAGTAGATATTGATTCGTCTTCTGATTCGACGGATTGTCGGGTCATGATCATCTGTCACATCATACGCAACCCTAATTTTTTTCTTGAACTCAAATCTCACAGATTGTAAATCTGGACTGATGAACTCGAAGTAGATGCAGATCCTTTATGTTTGGGTCTTCATCATCCGTTCAATTGCGAACTTCTTGATTCCTGAGAGATCCCTTCAAGAACTCAACACCACCGTGCGCTGGCCTCATGATGTGCGCCAACTGTCGTGGTTCTGTCACGGCAGATGTCCTAGTGCGAGGACTTAGTCGTGAGGCTAACACATCTAAGTGGTAGCTTGAACGGGGTTGAGATGGACGAGAGACGCGAGATTTTACCCTTGTGCGACGCCTCATGATGGAGGTAAAAATCTACGTCATGTTTGATTGATACTGATGATGTGATGATGATCTTGGTTACAAGAGCAGTGTTTTGCTACCTCTATCTCGAGAGCATCTAATTTGATGTTGTCTAAGACTTATTTGTCTAAGCCCTGACTATCTTAACCTGTAAAAACCTGACCCTCTTGGGGTGCCCTTACCCTCCTTATATAAGTTGAAGGGGCGGTTTACATGTAGAGTCCTAGTAGGATTAGACTAGTATATTTAGACTTATCACAGACGACTTATCACAGACGACTTATCATAGGCGACTTATCTCTAGCAACTTATCTCTGTTGAATCACACGCGACTTATCTCTAGCGAATTATCTCTGGCTTCTTATCGCTGGCTTCTTATCACTTGCTTCTTATCGCTGGCTCCTTATCTGTGGCTTCTTATTCTTTAAGTTTAGATATTAGTTGACCTTATGAGTCGGGTCTAGCTGTGGGTAATCCCCCCTACAGCCATGAAGGACCTCTACGTCAAGTTGTGGCCCTTAGAGTCACTGCCTAGCAGCTACTTTGGCTTGGTGCAAAAATTGTGCCACGCCACACCTCAGATTGACGTCTGGAAGTGCTCCATATGCATCGATGGAGCTCGGATGGCCTTCGGCAAGACTATGGTGCACTGGCCGAAGATCAAGCCAGCCGAAATGGCCACTGGACCTCCACCGCCTGTGAAGGAGCATAGGAGCCTCAAGCAATATTTTCCCATCATGATGGATGGTGCTCGGGCAATAGAGGCCTAGTGCTCGAAGGATGTAATTTGTGAATGAATGTATTGTTGTTTTATCCGAGGAAGTTTAAACTTTTGTGCTTTATAATGCAACTGGTTGACATGTTATTCAATGCCTTGTTTATTTTGACTCCTGTGCGACTGTTTAAAACTGAAAGTTACCAGTCGTTGGCTTCAACCCCCTTGCAGATACTGCAAAGGGTGTTTCCTCCTTCACACTTTAGCCCTTAGCCAACGTCTCGGTGCCCGGAGGCGGTAGTGTGTAAGGGAAATGAGGCAATCTTACTATGCAACTTTAGTGCTTTCATTTAGCCATAGGAGCTTAACTACAGGAGCTAGTTACTATCCCCTAGTGTTTGGTGATACTTGGGTGAGCCGAGGTTAATACCATCATCACTTGGTTTCTGTGACAACAAACCCTTCATATGACGCGGAATAACCTCCATCAATTTTTACTTGTCATCGCATCGCCGACAAGTTCACGCTTATTATGACAATCATTTTTTGGCTTTCTCCACTACGGTACTTAACCAGGCGAGCTAGAAGTACAATCGCAGTGGTTCCTCCTTTACCCTCCTAGCTGAACAATGCGAAACGCAAGAGGGCAAACACAGGAACCGGGCAACCCAACTATTGACCAAAGACATAATTCGAAACTGATGCATATAATGCAATATCCAAGACACCGAGCACATGATATGAAAATAGTGATGGAATGATGCTTCGGACAAGTTTTATAGCCGAGCCCCCGGTCTATTAGCCGATCGCATCGAAACAAAGCATGTATTGAACTAGTTTGTTTCGGCATGACAAAGTGAAAAGAAGTATGCAACATAAATGACTGCAATGGGGCCGTAAAAATGGTCTTTATTTCCAATGAATTTGTGAGGTCCAACCGTACAATCCAAACTGCCTAAGCAACTAGTACAGATACCTGGAAACTAAGCTTAATATAGGAAAGTTTTACGCAGGACCTCCATGAGTGGTCTGACGTCCCTACTATGCCCTGTTGCACGTCTGCGCCTTTGCTCTTTGAGAGGGTTTCGTAGACAGGAGAGATTGTGATCGGCGGGCCGGCCCATGAGAGAGGGTCTTAGAAGTCGCCACAACATATCAGCTTTACGCTAGTTAGGTCCTAGACGGTACCTGTTAATGATCCGAAGATATATTTAGCCATGGCTTGGTTGAGGCGAGTACTTGACCCTTGGACCATTTGCCCCCACAGCTGCCCATGGGATTTTCAGAGCGAAATTGTGCACCCGATGTACGTATTTCATGACTGGAGAGGCCATGCCATGGGGAGCGTGTCCCTATTTAGTGTGATCACGGGAAGGCTCCGGAAGCGGTGTTGTAGCTCAGGCTCGTTTGTGCATGTCCAATGTCTTGATGGTTGACTGGGCCTTCGATACCACTTTGCCGGCCTAGACTTCGGCTGCCAGATCTGCTGCGTGCTCCTCAGTTCCGGGTGAGCGCTTAGTGTTACCATTGACGGTAATGACACCCTTAGGTCCAAGCATCTTAAGCTTCATATATGTGTAGTGAGGGTGGCGTTAAAGCGAGTGAACATTGTTCGGCCAAGGAGTGTGTGATAACAATTGCATAAAGGGGCAATGACGAAGATCAAGTCTTCGCTGCTGGCGGATATTGGGTTCCGGCAAAACCCTTAAGGTTCGACCTCTAGGGTGAGCAAGGAGATCTTCCCCCTACCGATCCACGTCCCAATGCCTCATCGTGAATCTAAACTACACGATGAACACAAGGGACGCAAGGTTTATACTAGTTCGGGACACCGTTGTGGTGTAATACCCTACTCTAGTTTGTGGTGTGGTGGATTGCCTCAGGGGCTGATGATAAACAATAGTGAGGAAGAACAGCCTCGCGAGATGTATTCTTGACCTGGTGCGGTGTTTTGCTTGGGAAGGATTCGATTCTCCCTCGGATGTGGTGGTGGCTATGTCTATATATAGAGGCCCTGGTCTTCTTCCCAAATATTGAGCGGGAAGGGAGCCAACAATGCCCATTTTGAAGGGGAACATCTAGTACAAGTTATCCTGACTAAAGTTGGTCTTCGACTGCCAAAGGTACTGGCGATGACGCCGTCTTGGGCTCCACGGTGACCTCCGTCCTTCCGCTCTGCTGGTCTTCGTCTCGTTGCACCGATATGGTAACCTTTGCTTGACTCCTCGGTACTCCGCGCCTGTGCTTGCCCCCTTTGAACCAAAGAGGAAATGAGGACACAGTGTAGGTCGGCGCCCGCCTGGCACCCGCCTGGTCTCGATTGTCATGGCTTGCGTCATGAGCACCTCGTGAGGTACCCCTGCCTTGATCTCTTCGCCTCCTCGTGAGCATGCCTGGTGAGGCCGTCCCTGAGGAAGCCTTGCGTCGTCCGCCCCATGAGGCTTGGCCCCTCGTGAGGGTCTTGAGCTTGGGTTGATGAAGTAGGGCCGTACTGGGCCTCTGCTTGAGCAACGCCGCAGGCCACAGCCAGGCAAATTTGGGGACCCATGTTCCCAAAACGCCGACAGTAGCCCCCGGGCCCAATGCACACTCGGACTTGGCTTAGCACCAAAGCGAAAGGGCAAGTGTGGAGCGTCGCGGGCCCCAACAGCCTGCAGCCTTGGGAGCCGCGTGTCAGTTGATTGGACGTGGGCTTCTCCGCTTCCCCATGCTGCCTCGGCAACTGCCCGATTTGACAAGTCCCTGCTGCATGCAAAAAGAGTCATGATTACCTGTGATCGTGCAGGCCGACGGTTAGCCTCCCTGGGTTATAAATGTGGGAGATTGCAGGCTCCCGCTGCACATCTCCCTTCCCCCGCCTGCTTCTTCTTCTTCCTTCCTCCAGTCGCTTGCCATGTCCCATGGCACCGAAGAAGAGATTCTCGGCCGCGGAGAAGGGGAAAGCTCATCGGGAAGGGCCTAGCTCCCCTCCGCCCAAGCGCGGCCGAGGTCGCCCCCGTAAGCACCCCGCGACTTCTGCAGTGGATCCTCGTGGTCGCGGCGACGGTCCTTCGCGCGGTGACGGCCGCCGAATGGTGAGGGAAGGTACATTGTGGCCGCGCGGCCTCCCAGGTCGCGCTTCCACACGGCAGAGGTGCTGCCGGAGTTTGTCGTGTGGTGACGGATCTAGCTGGCAACTGGCTCTAGCCTCCCCGCTTCTTCACCAGCGAACTCCTGGCTGGCACTCCTGGTGGCCTCTGGCTCCAGGTGGATGGCTGCTGCAGCAGGGCTTCTTGGGTCCCGGTGGACATCTCCGCCGCTGGGAACATGGCCTTGGCCAGCGGCTGGCAGACGTTTGTCCGTGCGCGCGGCCTGGGCCAGCAGTGCACCCTACACTTCAAGTTTGACGGCGACGCGACCCTCTACGTGAGGGTGTTCGGAGAAGACGGTCGCCGTGTCTGGTGCTGTCCTGAGGACGATGACGGCGACCAGGTGCTGGGACTTGGCGACGACCGCAACAAGGATGAAGGCGAGCCCGCTGGCGGCGATGCCCGTAGCTCGCCAAGCTTCAGCGGCTCCCCCTTTGGTGAGAGCTCCTCCAGCGGTGGCCGCAGTCAACAACCACGCCGCCGCGCCCGCTTCGAGGGTGGTAGCGGGTCGTCCCGCCGTCGTGCCTCGGTGAAGTGCGAGGAGGAGTCTAATTGAGCTCGGGAGGGCGGTGTGAATCCCCCCTCACGAGCCGTCGCCGGGCACGCCGCTTTTATTTTGTTTACCTCCTTTTCCTGCATCGAAAGAGAGAGAGAGAGAGAGAGAGAGAAGTATGGAGCCCCGTGGGGGCGTGCTGGACTATTGCCCTTAATTATTATGCTATTTCTATTCTTCCCATGTTGTGTTGTGGTGTTTCGGCCAAGTAGTTGCGCATAGGAACAACTTAGCTTAGGGGGTTTACTGCAGTTTCCGCCTCACGAGGTGCTTGCCTGAGGCCTCGCCGGGCGTCTTAAGGTCTGCAAAATCAGTCGGGAGAATAGCTTTCAAACCTTGGTCGCATGGGTGACCAGCCTAGGTCCAGAGTTTCACGTCGTGATGCTCGTGGGGTATGGACTGGGAGGGTTGCTCCCGCTGTGAACTGGAGTGAGGGAGCCTCACGAAATCAGGAGAAAAAGGGCTCACGAGGGCGCCTGCGTGGCCTCCTCGTGAGGCTAGCGTGAAGGAGAACGGGCCGAGCAAAATCCGGAGACAGAGAAGAAGGGCAGGGGACAGCAAACAACACTAGAAGCAACTCCAATAAAAGTTCAAATGAGGGAGAACAAGCCAACTGCAGAAAGCAAATGAAAACCGGCATCCGGCACCTAGTCTAGTCTTCGACATCTTCTCACCAGCACGGAGCTAAGTGCTGCCACTGGGCGTGGGCGGGAGCCCCCGTGGCCCAAGGGCGGCACTCCGGAGACTCCGGGGTGCGTACAACCCCAACTCATTATTACGTGAGAGTGTCACGGGCGGCGAGCTTCATAGGTGCAGGGCCTTCTTCACATGCACTGGGCCTTTCTGGGGGTGGCGAGCTTCACAGGCACCGAGCCTTCTTTACGGGCACGAGGCCTTACTTCACAGGCACCAGGCCTTCTTTACAGGCACTGGGCCTTGCTTCAAGGGTAGAACCTCCCGAGGTGCTGAATGTTCCACGCGTTCGGGATGGGCACCGCTTCCTGGGTCTCCAGACACGCAGCGCCACGTTTGGAAACATGAACAACCTTGAACGGGCCCTCCCACATGGGCTAGAGCTTGTGCAGCCCTTCCTTGGAGAGTACCCGCCTGAGAACGAGGTCACCTACCTCGAGAGTCCTGGGGCGAATGTTGCGGCATTGGTACCGCCGCAGCGCCTGCTGGTATCTTGTTGCTCGTAGCGCAGCCTCCCGACGGTGTTCCTCCCCCAGCACGAGGTCCATCCCCCTCATGGCGTCCTGCTGCGCTTCATCAAATGCCAGGACCCGCGCGGAGCGACGCCTGACCTCGTGAGGGACGACCGCCTCTGCTCTGTAGACGAGGAAGAATGGGGTCTCGCTGGTCGACTTGGTGGCGTAGTGCGGATGGACCATAGCACGGACTTGAGCTTGTCGTACCAGCCCCTGCCGCATGCCTCCAACTTCTTCTTGAAGGTTCTAGTTTTGAGGCCCTTCAGGACCTCTGCGTTGGCGCGTTTAACTTGGCCGTTGCTCCGAGGGTGTGCCACCGAAGCGTAGCATATCTGCATTCCGAGGTTAGCACAATATGTTTTGAAGAGATTGCTGGTGAACTGCGAACCGTTGTCGGTGATGATGCAATTAGGCACTCTGAATCGGCTCACGCGGCCCTTGATGAACTTGACTACAGAGCCAGCCGGGATGGTGCGGACAGCTTCCACCTCCGCCCACTTGGTGAACTTGTCAATGGCGACGTAGAGGTAGCGATATTCCCCTGGCGCCCGAGGAAACAAGCCCAAGATATCTAGCCCCTAGACTGCGAACGACCACGAGAGTGGGATGGTCTGCAGGCCCTGAGCTGGCTGATGGATCTTCTTAGCATGGAATTGATAGGATGCACAAGCCTTCACCAGCTCGATCGCGTCGTTGAGTGCTATAGTCCAATAAAACCCGCTGCGGAACGCCTTGCCAATGAGGGTCCATGATGACGAGTGGTGTCCATAGTCTCCGCCGTGAATGTCTGCCAGAAATTCCTTCCCCTGTTCCCTGGAGATGCAATGCAGGGAAACACCATTTGGCCGCTTCCGGTAAATCTCTCCATCCTGGATGTAGTAAGCCGTGGCCTGTCGGGGCAAGTGTTCCGCGTCCTCTTCTTTCTCTGGCAGAGTCTTGTGCATCAGGTAATCCTTGAGCTCCACCGTCCAGCAACCCTCCTGAGGCTCCAGCGCCAGGAGCAAGCGTGCTCTTGAGGTCGGGCCACAGGCCGGAGCTCGTGAGGCAGGCAGTTGAGGGAGTTCCTCTCGAGGTTGCGTTGTGCTTGATAGTGACTGTGCTGCTGAGGGCTTGAAGAGCCGCTCCTCTAAAATGCCAGGCTCCTGAGGCAGCCGCCTTGATGCCCTCTTGGCACATGCTGCAGCTCCAGCCCCAAAAACTGCTTTTCCATCTTGCGCACCTCTGCAAGATATGCCTCCATGTGCTCGTCCTTGGGCTTGTACACTTTGTTGGAGAAGTTGACGAGGAGCTGTGAGTCACCCTTGATGATGAGGCGCTTCACTCCCAGTGCGGCCGCGGCCTTTAAGCCTGCTATGATGCCTTCTTATTCTGCTATATCGTTGGAAACCTTCTCGCCCTGCTGGAAACAGAGATGCATGGCGTAATAGAGCTTGTCCTGAGTGGGGGATATAAGCACTGTGCCAGCCCCCGCGCCATGCCGCGAGAATGCTCCATCGAAGTGCATAACCCAACCGTCTGGTGCCTCGCTTCCTAGGGAAAGCGACCGATCTTTGCCTGCCTCAAGCCCTGGCGCCTCTGTCCACTCTACCATAAAATCTGCAAGTGCAGCTCCCTTGACAACTCTGGTCGTGCTGAATTCCAACTGAAACGCTTGCAGCTCGATGTTCCATTCAACGACCCTTCCAGCGGAGTTGGGACTCCTGAGCACCCTCTCAAGTGGGTAGGCTGAGACGACCTTGATGGGGTGACCTTGGAAGTAGTGCCGCAGCTTCCGCGAGGCCACCAATAGCGCGAGCAAGAGCTTCTGGCGCATGGGGTACCGTGCTCTTGCATCCCGCAGCACCGTGCTGACGAAATACATAGGATGCTTGATGAGGGTGGGCGCACCGACGGAGCCCACACCCTCCAGAGAGTTGAGCGCCTCCTGAGACGTTGGAGCCCCCAGCTCCTGACTGCTTGGTGGGGTCCCCCCAGCCCTGGGGTGTCTTCCTGCCGAGGGTGGTCCTCATCTGTTGGGGTCGCGGCCCTCGCGAGGCATTTTTGGCTTGGAGCTACCGTGGTCGGGGTTGTGGCCGATGCGTCCTTGACCCGGCGCTCCTCCTGAACCGCCACCAGAGCTGTGCTGGCGGAGTAGGGTGTGGCAGCAAGGTAGAGCACCAGGGGCTCCTGAGGGCATGGAGCCACCATCACCGGAGAGCTGGTCAGGTACTTCTTGAGATCTTGGAATGCTTCGTGAGCCTCTTGTGTCCATTCGAACGGGCCCTTCTTCTTCATCAGCTTGAAGAAGGGCAGGGCACATTCCCCCAGCTTGGAGATGAAGCGCCCAAACACAGTTACGCGCCCGGCGAGCTTCTGCATTTCCCTGAGTGTTTGTGGCGGACTCATGTCTTCGATTGCCTTGACCTTCTCTGGGTTGGCCTTGATCCCTCTGTGGGACACGAGGAAGCCCAGGAGCTTGTCGGAGGGAACACCAAACACACACTTCTCCAGGTTGAGGCACAGGTCCACTTCACGAAGGCTCGCGAAGGTTTCTTCCAGGTCCTGTATCAGGGTCTTTGCCTCCCGAGACTCCACCACAATGTCGTCGATGTAAGCCTCGGCGTTTCTCCCGAGGTGCCGGCCAAAGGTGATATGCATCAGTTGCTGAAAGGTTGCACCCGTGTTGTGCAACCCGAACGACATGTAGGTGTAGCAGTACACCCCGCACGGGGCCAGGAAGGCAGTCTTCTCCATGTCTTCTATCGCCATCTTGATTTGGTGATAGCCGGAGAAGGCATCCAGGAAGCATAACAGATCGCACTCAGTGGTGGAGTCGATGATTTGGTTGATATGGGGGAGCGGGAACGGATCTTGAGGGAAGGCCTTGTTGAGGTTGGTGAAGTCGACGCACATGCGCTCCTTTCCTCCCTTCTTTGGCACAAAAACAGGTTTTCTAGCCATTCAGGGTAGCGAACCTCGCGAATGAAACCTGCAGCCTCCATCTTGCGGGTTTCTTGGACGATGAAGGCCTGCTTCTCGGTGGACTGCCCACTTGCTTTCTGCTTCACGGGGCGCACATTGGGGCACACATTCAGGTGATGCTCGATCACCTGCCTTGGGACCCCCGCTAGCTGCTTGGGGTCCCACGCGAACACCTCCTTGTTCGCGCACAGGAATTTCACTAGAGCTTCCTCCTGGTCGGGGTCGAGATTGGCGCCTATGGTGAAGGTGGCGCTAGAGGATCCGTCCTCATCAACTGGTACCTGCTTATTCTCCGCCTTGTCCTCGATGAACAGTTGCTTCTTCTTGGTTGGCGCAGCCCCCTTGGCCTTGGGGGTGTCGGCGCTGGTGGGCTGCGCCACTGCTGCTGTCTTGAAGGCAAGCTTGAGCGCATGCAGAGCATCTTTCGTATCTCCAGCTATGGTGAGGACACCGCTGCTCCCGGGCATCTTCATGAGGTTGTAGGTCGGGTGAGTCGTCGCCATGAACTGGGCCAAGGCAGGGTAGCCAAGGATGGCATTGTACGGGAGGCTGATGTGGGTGATGTCGAAGTCGACCAGCTCTGTGCAGAAGTTGTCTTGGGTGCCAAAGGTCACCGGAAGGCGGATCTGCCCCAGGGAGCCGGTGGGACTGCCTCCGACGCCCGAGAAGGGCTTGCTGGGTCGGAGTCGTTCCAGCGACACATGGAGGAGGCTGAAGGCCTCCACCGAGAGCATGTTGAGGCAGGCACCACCATCGATGAGGGTCCTGGTGACGGCCACCTGGCAGATGCTGGGCGTGCACAGCATCGGGAGCGCACCCGAGCAGGTGGTGTTGGCGGGGTGATTGTCCAAGCTGAAGGTCAAGTCGGCCTTGGGTGCCACCCAACCCGGAGGGGCTCCGTGGCGTGTGAGGGAGGCGTTGATCTAGCAGACGAATGGCTTGATGTGGTGGCTTGAGGGTGGCACCTGCGAGCCGCCCAGGA
The DNA here is from genome assembly GCF_018294505.1 of Triticum aestivum. NCBI lineage: Eukaryota > Viridiplantae > Streptophyta > Magnoliopsida > Poales > Poaceae > Triticum > Triticum aestivum. The sequence goes on along the minus strand of NC_057801.1, from coordinate 481,630,670 downwards.
GGGCTGCGACGGCCGGGGGCGCCGGCGCAGCATAATGGGCGAGGAAGAGGTCGTGCAGCTCCTCCCAGGAGGCCATAGAAGCCGTTGGCAGGTGGAGTAGCCACATGCGTGGAACAACGGTGAGGGCGATGGGAAACCAGTTAGCCATGACCCTGTCATCGCCCCCGTCCTTGAGGACGGCCTCCTCATATGCCAGCAGGAAAGCTAGCGGATCCGCTTCTCCGTCGTAGCGCAGCGGCATCTCCGGCTTGAACTTGCTCGGCCACTGCACCTGTCGCAAGGCGGGGGCCAAGGCTCGGAGCCCCCTGGCCCTAGTGCTGGCGTCGGTAGCCGGAGCGGGCGGTGCATCGTCCGCCATGAGAGCGAAGCACGGTGTTGATGGAGAGCGGATCGACGGAAGGGAGAGCTCTGACACACCCCTACCCGGCGCGCCAAATGGCGGATATCAGGTACCGGCAAAACCCTTAAGGTTCGAACTCTGGGGTGCGCGCGGACATCTTCCCCCTACCTATCCACGTCCCAATGCCTCGTCGTGAATCTAAACTACACGATGAACACAAGGGACACAAGGTTTATACTAGTTTGGGCCACCGTTGTGGTGTAATACCCTACTCTAGTTTGTGGTGTGGTGGATTTCCTCAGGGGCTGACGATGAACAGTGCAGAGGAAGAACAGCCTCGCGAGAGGCGTTCTTGAGCTGGTGCGGTGTTCTGCTTGGGAAGGATTCGATTCTCCCTCTGATGTGGTGGTGGCTATCTCAATATATAGAGGCCCTATTCCTCTTCCCAAATATTGAGCAGGAAGGGAGCCAACAACGGCCATTTTGAAGGGGAACATCTAGTACAAGTTATCCTGACTAAAGTTGGTCTACGACTGCCACAGGTACTGGTGATGACACTGTCTTGGGCTCAATGGTGACCTCCATCCTTCCACTCTGCTGGTCTTGGTCTCGTTGCACCAATATGCTAACCTTTGCTTGATGCCTCGGTACTCCGCGCCTCCGCTTGCCCCCTTTGCACCAAAGAGGAAACAAGGACATAATGCAGGCCGGCACCCGCCTGGCGCCCGCCTGGTCTTGATCGTCATGGATTGCATCATGAGCACCTCGCGAGGTACCCCTGCCTTGATCTCTCCGCCTCTTCGCGAGCCTACCTGGTGAGGCCGTCCCTGAGGAAGCCTTGCGTCATGCGCCCCACGAGGATTGGCCCCTCGCGAGGGTCTTGAGCTTGGGTTGATGAAGTCGGGCCGTACTGGGCCTCTACTTGAGCCACGCCGCAGGCCGCAGGCAAGCAAGTCTGAGGACCCCCGTTCCCAGAACGCCGACAGCTGCAGAACTTGTCGGGCGAGCCAAAAACTACTTCCAAGGTGATGGTACCAGAGCAGCGTGCCTTGACGCCTGGGATTACTCCTTTAAAGGTGGTTTTACTCACTTTGATAGTTGACGGGTCGATTCCCATCTTCCTCACTGTATCTGAGTAAATTAGATTGAGGCTACTGCCCTCGTCCACGAGGACTGTGGTGAGGTGGTATCCATCCACGATGGGGTCCAGCACCAGGGTCGTCATTCCTCTATGATGGATACTGGATGGATGGTCTCTTCGGTCGAAGTTGATCGGACAAGCCGACCATGGGTTGTATTTCGGGGCCATCGGCTCTACGGTGTTGACGTCCCAAAGTGCACGCTTTCGCTCCTTCTTGGGTATGTGTGTGACATAAATCATGTTCGTGATTTTAAACTTGGGAGGGAACTGCTTTTGGACTCCATTGTTCGGTTCGCGTCGTTCGTCATTGTCTTTGCTGCGGGGACCTTTACCTTATTCCTCTACTGTAAGCCTGCGGGCCTACTTGATCACCAATAGTTACTATTGGTGTGGTTGGCGGGCATGTCTGAGTTGCCGTGAATCTGGCAGGGCCTATCCAGGATCTTATCCAGCACAGTCTGGCTATCCCGGTTACCTATAGAGGGATTCTTCCGCGGTCCTGATTTTGAGTTGTTGAATCCAGCATTTACTGTCGTATCATCGGCTTCACTGCCGTTGTGTAGGCGCTTGTTCTTGGTACACCATGGTTTCCCGTTTCCATTAAGGACTTCAGAGATGCCGGGGTCGTCCGGATGGTTGCTTCTCCGAGCTAACCAGTTGTCTTCGCCTGCGCAGAAGTGGATCATGAGAGAGGTGGAGGCCGACATTGTTTTTGGCTTATCTTGGCCGAGCCGGCGAGCGAGCCATTCATCCTAAATGTTGTTCCTGAAAGTGGCTATTGCCTCAGCATCCGGACAGTCGATGATCTAGTTCTTCTTAGTCAAGAACCGATTCCAAAATTGTGTTGCCGACTATCCGGGCTGTTGAACAATGTGGCTCAAGTTCTCAGCATCCGGATGCCAAACATAGGTTCCTTGAAAGTTAGCTCAGAAGGCATCCTCGAGCTCTTCCTAGCTCCCAATGGAGTTTTTAGGAAGGCTGTTCAACCAGTGCCCGACCGGTCCTTTAAGCTCTAGTGGTAAATACTTAATGGCTTGGAGGTCGTCTCGTCGGGACATATCAATGTGGAGAAGGAAATATTTGATCCACACGGCCAGGTCTGTTTTCCAGTCGTACTGTTTGATGTTTATGGGTTTAAACCCTTCGGGGAACTGATGCTGCATCAGCTCGTCTGTAAAACACATTGGGTGTGCAGCACCCCTGACCCGGGCCACGTCGTGCTAGATATCGGTTGTCATCCGAGCACGGTGCTGCTCCCGGTCTCTATCGTTTCTGTCGTGCCAGGCTTGGTATTTGTCCAGTCCAGCGGGAGTGTGCCCTCTAGATCTGTAAATGGATCATGTTTGCCCTGCTCTAGCGGCTAAGTTGTGCCGAAGGTCATATGGATCATCTCGCTTCGCTGGCTCTTTGCCTCTCCGACGAGGAAGTGCAGGTCGGTTTTTGGCTTCTCCATTTGTCCAGTCCCGTCCTCGAGGTGGGCAGTCAGGCTGGTCTGCCTGAGTGCATCTGGGGGGTATGGGCTCAAGGGCCTCATCATCGAATGTGGAAGCAAATGTTGCCATGGCTAGCTTTTGTTTTGGTCATGCCGCTCATTGTCGAAGCCCTCTTCAGGTGCTAGGACCCTCGTCCATCTGTCGTTGAGGTATCCTGTTCGGCTTTTAACTGCTGCTACTTCCTCTTCAGGCTTCGGGCGGTGGCTATAAGTTGCAGCTTGAACCGTTCCTGATCCAGCCGGTCTTCAGGGATGATGAAATCCTAGGCTGCAAGGCTCTCCTCATCTTTGGAAAGAGCGAGGTAGTTGTTGTCCTCAAAGTCATCGGGGTCCTCGGGATCGCCATGGTCCTCGGGATCACCATCGTCATCGTGGCCTTCAGGAGCGGCTAGGTGCTATCAGGGGTGGCGTTGTCATCAAGCTCCTCCATGTTGTCCGGAGTAGCGTCATCTCTGGTGTTGTTTGTCTCTATGTTCAAGTTGTCTTCCCTGCCCTTTCCACATCCCCTAAATTGTCTTCATTGGCGTTGATGTTTGGGTGACTCCCTGCCTGGGTCATTGCCATCCTCCTTGAGGTTGTTGACCATTTAGACGTCGTAGGTGGAAGTGGCAGTCCACTTTCCCGTATTGGGAGTGGTTGGGGAGGTCACCATATATATGCGTCATGACATCGACATCCTCGTCCATGTCCTTGGACTCCTCGGAGCCATAGTCCAGCATATTGGTTAGATTGTCGATAGTGGCTAGTAAGTGGGTGGTGGGTGGGACGTGAGATTCCCCATTCGCCTCAAGTATAATCCGATCATAGATCGAGCACGGGACATCTACAATGTTCATTATTTGGATCTAATCTAACACGTTCTTTAATAGCGAGAGGTCGGTCGGATTCATCTTCTCGCGTCTTTTAGAGTTAACCTCTGGTATGCCAGCACAGGGGGCACGTTCGGCCAAGGCTAGCCCCTGGTTCTCGAATTTTGAAATTGGATCCGAGCTCAAAGCCAGATCCGAGATAGAGGCCGACCCTGAGATGCGGTCGGGAAGAAGGTCCGAAGTTGAAGTGTCAGGATTTCTGGGCTCCTTAGGTAAGGCTCTAAACCCAGGAGTCGGCAACGTACTCTAGGTTGCCGAACCTAATTTCCTGCCTAGGGGTGAAGCTGTCGATCTGGTCAAGGTGATCGGTTGAGTTGGCATGTAGAACGATGCCGCCAAACGTCAAGAGCTGGCCGATCATGAAGATATCCCTCGTGCAGATGCCATCACCAATGACTAAGCGAGCCATTCATCCTCTGACGACCCCACAACAGAACTGTTAATGAAAGCACCAATGTCGGTGTCAAAATTGACAGATTTCAGGTAGTGTGTTCTGAGTTGTAGATCTTGGATCAATGGGTAATAAGGGGCGTAGATACCTAGGTCCGGGCCCTCTCGAAGAGGCACAACCCTACGTCCTGCTTGATTGTACTGATGTGTTTGTATTACAATTACAGAGTTGATCTACCGCGAGATCGGATGAACTAAACCCTAGGTGGGTATGATGATTCCTCCTCTATGGGCTAAACTCTTTGGTTTATATAGACACCAGGGGTATTTAGGCTTACATGTGGTTTATTACCATCAGGGGATAAACATGCCGACTCTATTATCTTGACTTGGAGGATACACCAAGGCTTCAGAGGTATCCATCCAGAACATGGGGTCGCTTATAACTCGGCCTTCCAGTGAAGGATCAAGAGCGGCCCACCTATCCGACCCATGAGAGATAGGCTGGCAGCCTAGGAACCCCTTAGTCCAGGATACCCTCACCCATAGTTTATGGTATTCCTCCTTGTTGATCTTCTTCTTCATGTTGCTATTGTCGGTGTTCTGGGAACTAGGGTGCCCAGACTTGCCTGCCTGCAGCCCATGGCGTGGCTCCATCGACGGCCTGGTACGGCCCATCTACGACACTGTCAAGACAAGACCCTCGTGAGGGGCCAAGCCTCGCTAGCCAGCGACATCAAGACCTCTGGAGGTAGCGGCCTCCGCAAGCTGGCTCCTGAGGAGCGGAGATTTCTATGCAGGTGCCCACCTCATGAGGTTGAGGTGACGCAAGCCATGACGACCAAGGACAAGCGAGCGCCAGCGGGCATAGAGGAGCAGGTTTCCTCTTTGCTGCTAAGGAGGCAAGCATAGGCGCGGGGTCCCGAGGAATCAACAAAAGGTTTCCATTCCCGTGCCAGAAGACCAAGACCACCAGGACGGCAGGATGGATGTCATCAGCGAGCCCATAGCAGCGTCATGACCAGAAGCTTTGTAGGAGAAGACCACTGATATGTCTCCAACATATCTATAATTTTTGATTGTTCCATGCTATTATATTATCATTTTTGTATGTTTTGTGATCATTTTATAGTCATTTTATATTATTTTTTGGTACTAACGTATTGACATAGTGCCAAGTGCCAGTTGTTGTTTTTTGCATGTTCTTTACATCACAGGAAATCAATATCAAGTGGAGTCCAAACACCGCGAAACTTTTTGTGGATTTTTTATGGACCAGAAGATATCTGAAGGGCCAGAGCAGCACCTGGGGGGTGCCCTGAGCGGGGCACAACCCACCAGGGCGTGCCTGGGGGGCTGCACACCTTCTTTGCCTATAAATTCCCAAATATTCCAAAAAACCTGGGGGTAGCCCTAGATCAGAAGTTCCGCCGCCGCAAGGCCTTTGTATCCACGAGATCCAAACTAGATCCCGTTCTAGCAACCTGCTGGAGGGGGAAATCATCACCGATGGCCATCTTCATCATCCCGCAGCCACCATGATGAGGAGGGAGTAGTCCACCCTCGGGGCTGAGGGTTTGTACCAGTAGCTATGTGTTTAATATCTCTCTCTCTCTCTCTCTCTCTCTCTCTCGTGTTCTTGAGATGTCACGATCTTGATGTATCGTGGGCTTTGTTAATATATTTGGATCATACGGTTATTTCCCCTGTCTATCTTGTTGTGATGAATAGAGTTTTTCCTTTGATATTTTATTTTATCGGATTGAATATTTTTATGGATTTGAGAGCACTTGATATATGTCTTGCAAATTAATACTTGTGGTGACAACGGGGTATAATATCGATTCACTTTATGTATGTTTTGGCACTCAACTCATGGATTCCCGAGGTGACATTGGGGTAATCTATGCATAGGGGTTGATGCACGCTCTTGTATTTGTTTCTCCGGTAGAAATCTTAGGGCACTCTTTGAGGTTCTTTATGTTGGATTGAGTATTATGAATCTGAATTTGCTTTGGTGTTATTTTAGTACAAACTCTAGGGTAAATCAAACGGAAAGAACAGCTTTGTGTTATTTTAGTACGAACACTTGAATAGATCAAACGAAAAGAATAACTTTGAGGTGGTTTAGTACCCTACAAACAATTTTTCCTTATGTTCTCCGCTATATAAGAACTTCAGAGTGATTCTTCATTGCACGTTGAGGGATGGTTATGTGATCCAATTATATTAGCATTGTTGAGGGATTGCACTAGCAAAAGTACAGACCCTAGGCCTGGTTTCTATGCATTGCAATACCATTTTTGTGCCCGTTTACTATTTGCTACCTTGTTGTTTTTTATTTATTTAGATCATAAAAATATATTTCTACCATCCATATTACACTTTTATCACGATCTCTTTGCCGAACTAGTGTAGCTATACATTTTGCCATTGTATTAGGAATGTTGGGGACACAAGGGACTTTTTATTATTTGGTTGCAGGGTTCTTTGAGAGAGACCATCTTCATCCTACACCTCCCACAGATTGATAAACCGTAGGTCATCCACTTGAGGGAAAATTGCTACTGTCCTACAAAACTCTGCGCTTGGAGGCCCAACACAAGTCTACAAGTACAAGTTGCGTCGTAGACATCAAGCTCTTTTCTGGTGCAGTTGCCGGGGAGGTTAGGAAAGCGGCACTCACATCCCGTCAACGAAGATCTTTTCTGGCGCCCTTGCCGGGGAGGTGAGTGCTTGAAGGTACATCTTTAGATCTTTCAATTGACACTACAAAAAAAATACACTTCCGTGATGATACGTGTTTGTCAAAGTAGGTCGCGTTTTTTGTCATGCATGTACATCCATGACAAATTTATGACAAAATCAAGATAGTCATACCTGTGCTATCGTAGAAGTGTTCCATGACATTACCAAAATTATCATCACGGAAGTGTCCACTTCCATGACGATAAAACGCGCGTCACAGAAGTGCTTTCGTCAAGGGTGACCGACACGTGGCATCCACCGTAACGGAACGCCGTTAAGCTATCGGGTCGGGTTTCGGATCCGATAACCCGTTAACAGCCCCGACTAATGGGAAATTTCCATGGGTAAAATTCTGATTGGCCGAAGGGAACACCTGTCGGCTCGTCAGTGGGCCAGATGTCGCCCGTCCATTGGAGGAGACATGCCTATTGTACGTTGAGACGTGGATGGGCCCAACAGAGGCCCATATAGGTTAAAAAGTCCAGCCCAGTCAAAGGCCTGTAGAACTTAATCAGGTACTAGTGGGCCAGCCCAATAACGGCCTGCTTAATAAAGGCCCATTTACAGCCCGAAACCAGATCTGGCCCGTTAATTGTTCGCCCAATATTTGGGCCCTTTACGGCCCGAAGCCAGATCTGGCCCGTTAATTATTCGCCCAATATTTGGGCCCATTTGCGGCCGGAAGCCAGATCTGGCCCGTTAATTGTTCGCCGAATATTCGGGCCCAACTACAGCCCAGTGACTTTCGGCCTATTAGAGGCCTGATATAGACATGGGCCCATTTCAGCCCGGTGTGACTTTCAACCTGGGAATGGCCCATGCTGCCCATGGGCCATATATGGTCCGACGAGACATCGGGCCCACTAACGGCCCATGCTAAAGGTGGCAACAGTTAAGCCCAACGTGACTTTGGGCCTGTTAAAGGCCTGTCGCGTAATTCAGCCTGTTGATGCCTATACTAAGCTTTCGGCCTCTTAAAGGCCCATGATATCAGTGGGCCAACTAAGGCCCGAGATATGTTTCGGCCTGCTAACGGCCCATGAGCTAACTGGGCCCATAACGGCCCGGTCTACATTTCGGCCTGCTGAAGGCCCGTCGACGACTAGTGAAAACTGAGGCCCAACATGCATTTTGGCCTGCTAAAGGCCCGTGGTTTCATCTCGGCCGTAACAGGCCAGTACAATATTTAGCCTGTTAATGGCCCAGCTCTACCTGGGCCGAACTGAGCGCTGGGTCGACAAAAGGCCCAACTAAAATATAGGCCGGTGTAAGTTTGGGCCTGGCGCAATGTTTGAAGGCCCCAATCATTCGGGCCCAAGAAAGATGCAGGCCGGGCCAATTGTGGCCCGCTAAAAACCTGGCCCGTTATCGAATGTTTCGGCCCGGTCGACTACATCTGATTTTTTTTCAGATAGCGAATGATGGCAGTAACTAATAGGAATTAAGAACAAACCTACTCTACACAATAAAGAAATTACGGCATAGTAACTAAGAATAAACCTACACTATACAATAAAGGATTTAAGGTATATTGCATCCACTGGGCATCGAAGTTCGCCACCAGTGATCATAAATCGCAACAAAGAAGCAGATTACAAAAACTGGGCACCATTGCAGCGTAACAAAATAATACTGAACGGAGACCACTTCCAAGATAGTTCAAGAAAGGTTAGCCTTGCGGGGGAACTGCCGCGCAAGCTGCTGAGCAAGGCTGTGAGACCGGCCTAGCATGTCGGTCATAGCTTCCAGGTGTAGCTGTTTAGCGATTAGTTTCTCATTGGTGTTCTCCGCAATCTTTCTTAGAGATAGGACTTCAAGTTGAAGTTGAGTTGCAGAATGTCTTTCTGCTAGAACTTGGGACTGAAGAAGTCGAACTAATTCAGACAACGAATTTTGTGAGCTTGTCTGACTGTTAGTCTCAAGTAACTTGAACACTGTATCAAGACAAGACTTTGGGGTTGTCTCGCTATCTTCAAGATTTTTTGCCTTCTTTACTGCAATATATGTTGGGTTTGTCTCACAGCCTTCAGCAGACTTGTGCATGCCATCAGGCTTATCACCCTGAAACAAAGTAGAGAGATGACAGGTTTTGCATGTGTATAAACAAAGATGATAACTGTTCTATCAATTCTATCCAATTTCAAATTAGAAAATAAAGAGTAAGTTCAAAATATCAATAGCATAATTTGGCATTGTTCATAATGTGGGGAGCTTCACCACACTACTGGATTACCATGTCAACATAACAATCATAGATGAAGGGCAAAGAAAATCATTATATCTATTTTGGATAATGTGCATGGTATGTTGTTCATATCATCAGCCACATCAGTAAGATAAAACAGCAGATGACAAGGTGCAAACGTGGGCTGCTTCACCACACACTGGATTATAGATCCACAAAACCAAGCATACATATAGGGAGTATTAAGTAATGTGCATGGTATGAATACGAAATTTGGTTTTACAAGTAAAACTTAGAACTTACGGTTCTTACGAACATGCATTTTGGTAGAAACAGCAAACTAAACAGCAGTAAACGATAGGGAGTATGAGCAAATTAAATAGCAGTTGAGGATAAAGGCTTTGAAGGACTGACTTACATTAACAGTTAACACCGGCTTTATAATGCCCTTCTCCATGTCAAGGGAAGGACAACTCAAGAATTTCAGCACAGAATCTTCTTCATAAGCATTGCCTGTAGTCTACATTTTGTAGAGAGTAATTATAGATATGATAATACTGGAAGGGATAGAGGATAATGAAGATAAGATGCAGATTGATGCTACATAATAAAGTACCAATCCCTGGAAGTACAAGCGTTACAGGACAAAATGTACTGACAAGAGCAATGGGCTACACTTATGCACTGGCATTGTCTGTGTATTCTACTTGTTGGTAAGATTAAATATAGATCTGGTCTTTTTTAGTAAATGGTGGGTGAGGGAGATAAGATGCAGAATGCTACAAAATGAACCAATACCTCTTCCATAATACAAGAGTGTTTTGAACATTGGTGTACTGTACAAAACGTTCTTATATTATGGGACGGAGGGAGTAGCTGTTAATGTAAGTACAGTGATAGACCATGTTCAGTCCTTACTAGAGGACTACAGAGCTAAACCTCTTCAAAAGCATTGGGTTGATTCTAAATTTGTGTAAGAGTCCATACGGATCTTATAATGTCCACCAAATGGGCGATTACAAGGATAACATGTGTAGTGATGCTACATAATCAAACAGCTATGAAAGTAAGTATGGTCATACAGGGCAAGAGGTACTCACGAGAGAAATGCAGTGTGCAGTATAGTTGCGAGATTCTGTGGTCCCTTGGGAACGAATGTTCTTCTGCTAACAGTTTTCGTACAAGTGAGACATTAAGGCAAATGCAGAAATGTAGTTCAAATTGTGATGTGATATCATAGACAGTACCTTACGCTGCAGCCGAGACCAATGTGTAACAAGATTATTCCAGTCACCGTCGGATAAATGTAGCACCAGAGACTTTATAGAAATTTCGTTCAGAGGCTTGCCATCGAAGTGCGCTTGCCTCAGGTAGGAATGATACTTCATCAACAAGTGCTTGAAAAGCGCAACCAACTCTTGCTCGTCACCACAATCCAGTTTGCTCCTCGCCTATTTAAAAGAATGAAATCTTGTGTCTTCTGTCAGCAAAAACATATGCAGTAATGACCATGAACAACATTAGTACATTACTTATGCGTAAGTTGCGGAGGAAGACTTGAAATTGTTCTGTGTCTGTGGTATAATGTTTCCATGAAGGAAAGATGCGTAGAAAGTTCTTGACAACAACATAAGCTTCGTCTTCTAAACTGGGAAGAAATGGAACAGGGGTCCTATTTGCTGCAATTGGGGCTCTCTCTGGTTCGAAAAGGGATTTGGCAACTGGATTTGGTGTACTCTTTGCTGGAATGGGGGGTTCTGCGTCGTACAGCTGGTGCTATGTAAACTGGCATAATCATACTGTTTGCTGTAGTTGGGGTCTGTTGAGTTGGGGCATCAGAAATGACCAGTGTAGTAGGGCTAGAGTCTGCTAGAGGTGGGGTATTTTGTGGGCCAGGTGATATTGCAACTACACCTAATGGGCTATTTGATTTATCAGGTGCCACTACCTTTTCCAAATACTTTTCTTGTGCTCCTCCACGATCAGCAATCGCCCTCTTCCTTTTGAACGTCGTATACACAAGAACAGCATTTGAATGGATAAATATGGTATGATGACATATGGAATATGTACTGAAAATGGATAGGAAGGGCGTATTGACATACACGATGTGTAAACTAAGCTAATGGCAGTTCAACAAAGTAGAAGAAATGCAAAGCATCAGTTGCAAGATATGTGCGAGCAATGTAACCTTGGAAAGTTAGAGTAAGTACCTTGATGGGTGAATAAGATAGGGAATCTTCCTCTGACTCCTCCACTAGGGAGCTACATTCACTTAGGTCTCCCTCTAGCTCAGAATCACTGTTAGGATCATATTCTGAGCATGAATCTATAGGCGGATAGCGTTTGCATTGCATTGCATCCAGACTTGATTTCAGTCCCTTAATGCCAAGTTTGACAGCCATGGCATTGTTCTGCTTTATTGATGATGCTGTTCAGAATCTGAGATTCATGAAAACATAAGAAGTAGTCAGATTATCTATGGAATGCATTGCGGATTCAACTCGGAGAGTGTCTCCCTATAAACCCCTGCATATGCAAAGTTCACCTCCCCAACCGTGCTGACCAGACCACACACAGAAATACAAACCCCTTATGTCTCTATAACAGGCAGGCACACATTTCAAAACTGAAGTAGGAACATTAGAATCATATGAAATTCGTATTTGAACAAATAAAGTAAGCAATTATGAGTGGCGTAATGTTTAGCTTCAAGGGTGGAGTGTTGGTAGTGCGACACAAAGCAAGTAGGCAGATTGTATTGCATGTAAAAGATCGAAACCTATGTAAAAGCTGGAAATGACACTTTCTTTCTATCTATAAAATGCAGTGTTCGTTACCCACACATGATGGAAGAGATCACATAGAGAAATACTATTCACTGAGGTCTACGGTTCTAGTATTTAGAAACAGGGTGGTCCACCCTAAAAGAATATTGACAACAAATATGACAAGGCAAGCATAGATGTAGTGAATCAACCATTTACTTGTGAGCTTATTAGGACAAGTATGCAGAATTTTAACTGCAGTAAGAGACCGTCCAAAATCTGAATGAAGAAGTTTGTCTAGCACTTATTGTTTCCAACTAATCGACGTGAATAATTGGATATTATATTGAATGAGTAAGAAAGACAAGTAAAATTGTCAACAAACCTGGCTTGCAGTAGTAATCTGGGTCAATGTCACTACGACCAACAATCCAAAATGACTAGTTTCTGTTCCAAGGGCCGGAATTTTGAAAACCCTGTGAACTTTAGAGGTACTAAAGATTACCGAAATACATCTGAACCATTAAGTGTAGGTAGCACCGAGCACACAACAAACCCTAATGACAGTCCTGCCTAATGAGTAATGAATCAATTAGGAAATGGGTGATGAGGAGTGGCTGCTGAGTGTTGAGGACGTATCTCAGGATAAATCGGGTTGGCTTGGTGGGTGCTCCACACCTAAGCCCCCCGGGCAGCGGTGACGCTGTTGGGCGAGCGGCTCCTGGCCTCCTGTTAGTCCGGCGTCTCCTACTACAGTCATGTCGTCCGGGGACGGCAAGTCGCCAGTGAGGCAGGCGGCTGGGGGCGAGTAGAGATCGGAAGCGCGCAGCAGAACAAAGGGGAATCGGGGCCTGGGACGCCCAAAATCCGAGGGTCGGCCGACCCACCGTGGGCACCCTGTAGAGATACACACCCGAGCGGCGAACATGTATTTTCAAAACTAATTTAGGAATATTTAGCTGACCAATTAAACAACTCTGTTTTAATAATATCAGATTCGTATTTGAACATCTAAGCTTGTTTAGCTTGATGCGTGGAGCAGTGTTATTATGACACGAAGCACGTATTCTGATCGTATAGTGATCATAAAAGGGGGAAACTCTAAGCATATTTTTTTAGCAAAAGAGGGTTTTCCCTCCGATTTCTATTAAAGAAACCGCCACGGAACCAACATGATCAATTAAACCCTAAGCATGATCAATTAAACCGTATTATGGTTGTGCCATGGCAGATTTGAAGCTGCAAACCGGAGAAATGATATTTAGCATCCATTGTTTGCTTCGAACTAAGAACTAAATTCTAAGAGCTGAAAAGAAAGTAGAGTAACCAAGTTAAGATCTATTTTCTGGTTGAGATCAAAAGTTGAGGAGATATGAAGTACCACCTCTCTTGCGGCACCGTGTAGGCATCATGGGTGCAATGGATGTCGGTGGCGTTGAAGCAGATCTACGATGGTAGATGGGTGCATTGGGGGATAAGTCCCGTTGCGGTGGAAGAGAAGGTCGTGTGAGCGGCCCTGGCAAAGAGGACGACGGCGCCGATGAAGCGAGAGGACGCGATGCAAGGCTATTGGTCCGTCGCCGTGGATGAGAAATTTCCATCTCTAGCAGTGGACGACGCGGTCTTGGTAGGCGCTCCGGCATGGTGGAGGACGGTGGCGATGGATGTGGTGGAGGACGGCGACGATGGATGGGGTGGCGGACGGAGGCTGGTGTGGGGATGGGGTGTTCTAGCACGGACGGTGTATGAATGGAAAAATGGAGGGAGAGGTACGGGGAACCATGTTTTTGGGACGCCCCTGTCTGAAATATGGGAAAGTTACGAACTTAGCCACCGCTTAAAATTTGGACGTCTCGTCGGTTGGGGATAGGACGGTAATCTCGCATCTCACCAATATTTGCCCAGAGCGATTTCGGGCGAGGAGAGGGTGGTTGGCTCCCATGGTTGGCACCCACGGTGTACGAACGGGGCTGACAGGTAGGGCAGTTGTGTCACGCCTGAGTGAAGTTACAAACCTGACCCTATTGAAGATATTTGCCTACATCGATTTCGGCCGAGTCGAATTTGTTTTGCCGCCCACCGTGTATGAATGAGGAATGGAGGGAGAAATAGAGGTGTTTTGGACAAGCTTGAATCAAATGTGTTTTGCCGCCCATGTTTGACGCCCACCGTGTTGGAATGGGCTCAGAGGCGGTCGTGTTATGTCTAATTGAAGTTACTAACCTACCCCTATTTAGAGCAGTGGAAATCGGGCCGATGGATTGTCCGTGTAATGGGTAGACAGTAATTTCCATCTCCCAAACACTTGGCTTCGGGCAGCCGACGTGGGAGTGGACATTTTGCAGCTTCTTTCGAATTTCGGGACAATAAGCATCCACGTTTACCCTGGCAACTAAATTCGAATCCATTTTGTATTCGTATATGAATCTTTATAAATCATTCTATGTGTTTTTATATATCTTCAAAAGGACGACAAAGATGTATTCCACTATCATATATGAATATGGTTTACAAATGCCGATACTCAAATTCAGAAACTAGTATCCAGTTTAAGGTGAATCCGAATATTTGGTACACTTCATGTCCAACTCAAATGTGACACGCAGCATAATGTGTACTCCGAGTCAATCAACCAAGAATGTACAGAACTAACAGACATATAAACACTTACAGAGTATATGGATCAATAATATCAACTAACATACATAAGCCAGGCCACTGTACTTTTTTTGGCTACAACAACATTCTTTTTTTAGCCAGCATCTTGGCCCTTTCCGATGCGTGCCACGGTCCATCTATACTACTACTATTGCTGAATGGACATTCAGCCTGATTGGCATATTTGTAGGTCTAGCACAGCAATCCAAATGAAATGTCTCCGAGTCTTATCAATTATACAGACAACACAAAGGTTATTCAACTATGGAAAGAACATTTCACCTATGATTTACCAAGTAGGAATTTAATTTCCTTTTTTCCTTCAGGACCTTAACAATCTGGTCAGTCTCAGCTTGCTTCGTTTTGAAATCCACCAAATATTTAATGGTTGTCTTGAGTACTGCTTGTGATTGTGTTGTTTGCTTCCTCAACATGTCAACTTCATCTCTAAGTGCAGAAGCAGAATCTCTTTCTACCACTAGTTTAGCCTCTAGAGCATCAACAGTTGGCAATTCATAATGCACAATTGGGCCGGTGCCACTGCTGTGGGATGATGCAATGTCCATGGGGACCTCGCTCTTCGATCTTGGGCTAACCTGTTTTGCCATTAAAGTTCCGATTGGATTCAGAAAAGTTGAAGTTAGCAAACATCTCAACTGGGAGTTATAACAGCAAACTAGTTAAACAAACAAGGAATTAAAGAGTTTCAATTAGATGCTGAAAAGTACTCCCTCCGTCCCATAATGTAAGACGTTTTTTAACACTATGCTAGTGTCAAAAAACATCCTATATTATGGGACGGAGGGATTAGTTATTGACATCATTGTAACCCGCTGTTGCAGCAGCAAAGCAGTTAAACAAACAAGTAGATATTTAAGTTAAGGGAAACAGGTAATTCTTAACAGTAAGTATCAAACACATAGATAGGCGCAGTCTACAATATGATTAATAGGCTGTGCCATTATGTAATCAGTAGCAAACTAAATTAATCCAAGCAACGTAATTGAACAATTTTGCAATAAGTGGCTAACTAAAATTCCGAGAAGCAGGTAACTGAACTTACGCTAGTTCTTTGTACAGGCACACTGCAACTTCTTTTTCGCTTACAAGGTTGTACAAAGGAGTCCATGGCATCAATTGCTTGGATACACAGTCCCAATACTTCTTTCTTCCCACACTGCATGGGTAAGTCGTATGGTTAATCTGGTAAGATGGTGCGTCCTTGATATGTTATATGAGGACGTGTAGTCAGACTAGTTGTAGCCAAACACATCACACTGGCTTTTACTGTATATTTCATGCGATTACTTTTGGCATATCGAGATCTAAGCAATCTATAATAGGATGAAAAGACTGGCATCCTTCACATTATTGGCAAACTCAGTTCATAGAAACAAGCAATTCAACCATTCTGTGGGTAAATCAAAAGCGCCACTGGAATATTTTTCACTATCCAATCATACACGCAAAAAGGGGTCACGCCACCATAGGGGCTGGTATGGGCGGCTACCTTAGGTGGCTGGAAAGTGTGCACCTAGTTTGAGTCGTCCAATTTGGCCCATGCTAGTTTTGTTCGTCCCAACGCACGAGCAGGCAATGTAAAAAATGAAGAAAAATGTTTCAATTTGGGTGGGCCAATAACATAAGTGCAAGGCAGGCCATATAGGAGGCTCGCGGCCCAAACGAGTGCCTGCCATATCGATCGACAGCAGGAAAATCCCAATTCATTCGCTCCAGCCTCTAGTCTGGTTCGCTCCTAACCTAGTCGCCGCTAGACAGACCGACACATCACTTCCTCACGCCTTCGTTGGAGGGCGGTCGCCAGGCTTCAAGCAAACGGAAGGACAAGAAGATGAAGATCCAACCCTGGGTGTAGCCTGCGTGGGAGGAAGCGGCGGCAGCACGGGCATGGCATCGAGCTTGCACAAATGGACAGTCGCAGCTTGCAAGAGTAGCATGCGCAACGAGCAAGTACATCACATCCCTGATTATATCTAATTCAACTCTTCAATTTTTGGCCAATAGTTAAAACTGCATGTATGTAGGGAATCTATGAGAAAATGAAACCAATTTCTACTTATTTTATAACTCCACCAATCAATACTGAACTGACTGAATCTGATGTATCTAATCAAGTTTCCGGTGCAAACATACAAGCTCATGTTGTTCTTGAGCCTGAAATGTCTAATGAACAGACTGCTAAGGAAGGATTTGATGCAAACATTTTACATGCTCCTGGTGATGAACATATAGTGTCTAATGAGGGATCTAATGCAAGCATTTTGCAAGCTCATTGAATGATTTAGTGTCTAATGATGATCTACTATGTTGAGAGAGACAGAGATTTGCAGCCATTGATGACAAGCAAATTATAGTGCATTTTCATAGCTTGAGGAAATGTCGAGGCCATCTACCAGAAAGTCCCCATATCATGACAACATAGCATAAATACTTTTCTAATCTGTTGTTTGAAACTATTGGCATACTTGTGCAGGATAGATATATTGATATGTAGTTTGCGCACTGGTTATACGTGCAATTACACTTCGATATTTTCAGCCAAAGATCGAATAATTCAAGCAGGTACAGACCATGTTTGTAGTCCTTGTACACCATGTTGCATTTTGTGTTTTTTGGTGCTTGCATCATTTAGTGTTTATAATCTGAACTACTTTGGATCATTAGCTGGTTTTCAAAGTGCATGTAGCTTCACATTTCTCAAGTTATGTTGATTTCCAGATTGCAAGTGCCTTCGTATTTTTTAAGTTAAATGTTTGCCCCTGGTAACTTGAATTCGTGGATCAGCCACTTCACACAAATCATACACGAATGCCAGTACGAATTAAATGAAATGCAGGGACTTACGGTAGCTCGTTGTATAGGCTCGTTGTAGCTCTGCTTGCACTTGGGATGTTCCATGTACAAGTCCATGTTACCACTTGCTTGGATGTGCAGGCCTTGTGCTCCTTGCATCCCCCTCTGCATTTTTGACACGACGAATGGTTGATCAAATAAGAGGAATCGACCTTGATGTTGTACCGGAGGACAGATACTTACAAGGTTATACGGGTGTGCAGGATGTGTACCAGATCCCGTAGCCCCATCATGCTTCGCTAAAAAATGGATTTGCTTGTTTCAGATGATATCTCAAGAAGAAATAAGAGTTAAAGTCAGAGTTGCATAGGCGTGTAAGCTAAGAGAGAAGTGAAAGGATATCCAAACATCGTCGAAACAGTGCACAAGGGAGTGATGTGTGGATACCTAGTTCGGGCCGGCGTTTGGGCATGCTTGCCTAGCTAGAGTGCGGGTCACTTCAAAGCCTTTGAGGGTGATGCACTGGGGCGTTGGCTGGCTGCGCACGGATGCAGATCTTGAGTGGCAGCCGGGCGCTACGATGCGGTGGACGAGACCGTTGGTGAAGCCCCAATGACCTCGGGGGGCGGAGGTGCGACGATGTGCTCGGTGAACTAGCCCCGGTGAGCTGGGAGACGGCGTCGGTGAAGCGCACCTGATGCGGTGGAACTCGGTGTCTGTGAGGCACGTCGGTTGCGGCGGCCGACGTTGTCGATGTACCACCCGGTGCGGCGGACGAGGACGTAGATGAGGTAGCTCCGGTGCGGTGGTGAAGTGCGACCGTCGTCTTCGTCGTCATCGTCCAGCACAGAGGTGGGGAACGGTGGGGAAAGAGACGAGACGAGGGGCGATTCGAGGGATGGCAGCGAATTAGGGATTTGAGCAATCTGGGCACGGAAGGGGATGGTGGAGAAGAGAGATTTTGCTGGGCTGGAATTGGGGCCGCCAAATATTTCAATCCGAAACATGGAAGCGCAAACTTATATTGTCGTCGTCCTTTTTTTTGTTGGGATGGGGGGTGGGTGGCTGGGTGCTACGGGTCCGTCCGACACATGCAACCACCCCGACAGGACTCGCTTCGGTGCCTTAACGAACCTGCCTTTGTGCCCATAACATGTGGGCCCAACAGGTGGCTGGCCCACATGTCAGTCACACAAGGGTTGTTGCCTTTAAGGCACCGAAGCAGGGTCCACCCCGACACGACCCCGACACGACCCTGGTCTGCCTAGTGCGCCTACATTTGAGAATGCAAACGAATCTTCATTCATTTGCAAACGAATCTGTATGTATTACCATGCCCGTGTTTTCCTTGCAATAATTTGTCATTCGAAACGAGATACTCCATCCTTTCACTTTTGTAAGTCGTTTCAGACAACTTAAAATGAACTGTTTTGCACATTTGTCTGAAATGTCTTCAAGGTCTTATAAAAGTGAACATAGGGGAGTACTATAAATTAATTAATGAGGAGTTATTTGAAAAAAAATCGAAACGGTACCCATGCTAACGTGGATTAGAGTGTGTCACATAATTAGTTATTTGAATTAGAGTGTGTGTCACGTAGTAGTTATTTGAATTAGAGTGTGTGTCACGTAGCGATCTCCAATTCTAACGTGGATTTCGCATTTCATTGTATCCATGCTACTTTTTTAATACAAATTCATATGTATATGATGAACACCATGGTAGTGAGAAAACTTTTGGATGGATTCAAACATATGACCTACAAAATAGCACAACAAATTGAGCCAATGTCAACTTTTCAAAACTTAGTATGGCACGAATTCAAAATAATTACCCGTATGCCTGGTGCTCGGTTCAAATCTTACAATGTACACCAAATTGAAACATCGATATTAAGTCTCGTACTATCTACATTCAAATGTTGTTTTTAGTCCCCCCCCCCCCCCCCCCGCGCACAAATGCTACATACTTCCTGTATCGGTCAATCTTCCTCTCCTAACCACCTTAGCAAGCTATTGGTTTCCAACACATGTTCATTCTGTCTCTCCATGTTTCGATCTCTAAGTCTCTCAACTACACAACCCCTTTTTCCACTTCTGTTACCAAATGTATTTACCTCACACACCCGCCATTGCACCCCATGCCGAGCTCTCTCTCTCTCCCCCCTCTCCCTCTCACCTTCTCGCGCTAAATACATGCATTGCCTATCTAGCCCCCCCAACCTCTCATGCGCACGAACGCATGTTGTATATCTAGGTCACTCCCTCGAGACTGTCTCACTCTTTCTTCCGCACGGCGGACCACACTCTCTCAATCTCACTCTCTTTATCTGAGTCTTGTTTAACCTCGTTTTCTTTCACACACAAATGATATATCTCCCTGTTCGGGCCTCGATCGACACACTCTATACTCTCTCATGCAGATTGTCTATCTAGGTCAGTCCATCCAAGCCGCCGCCACTCTTTCCACCTCATGGTGGGCCACGCTCACTCAATCTCTCTCTCTCTCTCTCTCTGTGTGTGTGTGTGTGTGTGTGTGTGTGTATGTCTCGATTTACCTTGCTCTTTCTCGGACAAAAACGACATATCACCATGTTTGAGACCAATTCGACCTATTCACATTGTATACTCTCTCATGCACATCGTCTATCTAGGTCACTCTCTCCAACCCATCTCACTCTTTTGATCGCATGACGACCCTATGTGATCGGTTGACCTTGCTTCCTCCCACACACAAAATATATCTACATGTCTGTGACTGGATCATCTCTCAAGCTCTATCTTATAGCCCTCACCCTTACCAAAAGCTCAATCGGACAATATCTCTCCGGATCATATATATTTGTTCAATGAATGTCGGACCACAGTCACTGTGTCTCTCTATCTATATGTCTCTCGATTGACCTCGCTTTCTCATACCGTATCTTTCCATGCGTTGAAGCTACTACCTCTCCATCCCTCAAATCCGGAGCTATTTACATTGCGAGGGGAACTCCAACCTTGTATTAATTTGTGTAGGCATTTATTCCGGTCGGTTTAGATTATATTTTCGTAGCATTCGTCCCACAACTACTCCAAACGCCGTTGCAACCCACGCAACTCCCCTAGTTGATTTCCCTCTGGCTCGGTCATCGCTCTCTCGCATGTCCTTTCTCACCTTCAACATCGCAACATGGTATTATTGAAAAAATTATGTTGTTCTCTTTAATTATTATAAATAAGCTACAAAACTACACACCGATAGTCCACTTGGAATGGAACAAATTTCGACCCACAAATTAAAGTGCTACAAACTACACACCAAGGGGCCCACATGTCATGAAACAAATTTGGACCCATATACAAATTAAAAATAAAGGACGAGGATCAAACATGCGACCGGGCCTTCAAGCCGCACGTCAATAGGCAACATACGTAGAATAACAATGTTTGTTGTACCCCCTTTGTTCACAAATTTTTTTTATATTACCACAGCCTAATTGATGGATAACATGTAATATTATTTTTAGTACTATTCGCCTTCACTTACTGGTGGGTTCCATGTGTGCTCTCTCTCTCTCTCCTCCCCTTCTGCATTTAGACGCACAAGCAAATAGGAAGAACTCGCAGGCAATGTTGCCGTTGACCATATCTGGACGCGTTCACACCTCACAAGTCACGACACCAGTTTCATGTACTAGCAGCACTAGTCAGTGTGTACGTGCAATGCACGTTAATTTGGAAGTATATTAAGTGCATGCGGATATTAACTATACTAGGATATTATTTGCGTGTTGTCATGTGATTAGCACTATTTTTGGCATGAAATTAACTGCACGCTAAACGTGTTGAGCCTCGACATTGAAGCAGTCTAGGTCATTGGATGACAAGGAATACATGTGGCTTGATGATGTTTTATATTTAATTTGATACGGCTCTAGCAGAACATTCAATCGATCAAACCATACATTTCGTTCACTCTGACTCTGACTTTAAATTATACGACGATCGATATAAACTAAACGGAAATGATAAACGTTCGGATTTTAAGCATGGAAATCCGAACGTTTTTCATGGCAAATTTAGATTACGCGGCGGCGTCTCGCGATGGGAAGCGGCTCCTCTGCCGTGCTGCTCTGTCGTCGGGCCACTGACCGACGGCGATGGCGGCGTCTTGCACCGTTGTTGGCATACTCCTAGACGTTGGCCTAGCTTCAAGGAAGGCCAAAATGTTCTGGACTTCGGAGTGAGTCAACTGGCGGGAGGAGGCGACTGGCGTTGGTGCAAGGAAGCGGTCGATGACGGCCATCCATGCCGCTGAGGGGGGCACTGGCACCCGCGCGGGGACATGCGCTGTCAACGGCACGGCGGAGACATTCGTGTGCATGGGAACCAACACGGGCGCGCACGTCAGTGCACGCGCAGGCGCATGTGCTGGCAGGTGCACGGGCACCGGCACAGGTGTGCGCGTCAGTGCACGCGCAGGCGCATGCGCTGGCAGGTGCACGGGCGCGTGAAAGTCAGCGGGGACCTCATGGAACCCCGTGGCATCAAACTCGGCGACAATGTGCGGCTCCGAGTCCATTAATGCCACGGGGATGGGCACTGGCGTAGTCGGGGCGACGGGAGCCGGAACAGGAGCGGGGACATGCGTGGTGTCTTCCCGCAAGGCCAGTTCAAGCTCGTCCCAAAGCGCCTTATGTTCTTGAGACTCCGGCTGGGTGTCTTCCTCATGAAACTGGAACACTAAGGGCAGACCATCGTGATGCGGCATGGCGTACGTTTAGGTCAGGCTAGTTGGAGGTAGAAGACAGGAGAATCGGAGAGGAAGAGAGAGGATTGTAGCGATACTGGGTAGTGTGGGGTTGATTTTAAACTGCGGCGCCAGCGACATTAAAAGTGGGAGCAGTTGGGACGATGGTGGGCGGCGGAGCCTGGTCAAAGGGCTCGCCTCCCGGTGAGTCTGCACAGCGGTCTGCTCGCACGTCTCCCTGACAGCCGGCGCAGCGGTGTGCTCGCACGCCTCCCGTCGACTCACAAGCTTGCTGGGACGGCACATGCCGATGAGAAGCGGGGACTCGTGGCGGCACATAAACGCCCACGGTTTCAATTGTGAAAGCGTTTGCCTTAACGTGACAGGTCTTTTCCCTAAAAACAACGTGAAAGGTCTTTGTTCCAAAATACCTTGGCTCTTCATTTGTGCAACTTGTCATAAGCAGCTTGTCTCGAATTGAAGGAAAAACTTACAAAGTAATATTGGTGCCATATCACGTGACCATGATCAATTTCAAGAATTTATGCTCCCTTTTGGATTTTCTGAAATTTAAGACCCAGGATTCGAAACAATATCATCACCTGCATCATGCAATAAATTTTCAAGCCGTACATCTGTCCTGTTGTACTCCTTTCCGGTTTATAGGGCTCAATTCAAAAATCTCACCAACCAAGGTAGATGGTGAGTGGTGGAACAATTGTTGTAGTTTGCAAAACCACTCAATTAATGCGCTCGTTTTCCTCAAAAATTGTGTTTATGAATGCATTAATTGCAATGCATGCATGCATAAAGTACATGCATTGGTCAATTTTCTCTTAATACTTGCATGTAATGATTTATTGCACCTTGAAATCTGAACATGTGATGGGGAACAACCAAATTGTGACTTATAAAATGGGAAAACTAAAATTTTGAGATAAGCCCTATAATTCGGAAAGGATAATCCCTCTGTACCAGTGCATTGCCTGATATATTAACTCAAGTACTAGGCACGAACAAAAAAAGTACTAGGCACGAACAAACGGCTCAATTCGGTGCTCATCCTGGTGTAGTAGTAGTAGTGCTAGGCAATGCAGTTGACGGGTGACATTGACGAGCGGCGACCGAGGGAATTGAACCGTGCTCGGCATGGTAGGTAACATTGTCTAGTTACTAAAGCATCCCTCCGTTGTTCATCGGTAGTCATTATGGACCGGGGACATGAGGGGAATTTCCTAGGGCTGGAATTCTGGCCGCCAGATATTTCGACTTGAAATGCTGAGGCTCGACTGGTTGGGGTTGCCTAATGTGCGTACCACGCACGCCACCGAAGGACACGAGCCCGTTTTTTTAGGATCAACACGAGCCAAGGTCTGGCTGGTACGCCGTTGGGTCCTACCATTTGAGAATACGAAAGGAACCTTTTAAATTGCCGAACGAATCTATGTGTATTACAATACCCGTATTTTCCTTGCAAATACTAATCTCAACGTGGTAATTGATTTATGACGAGTCGTTGAATTAGAGTGAATTTGTGATATAGTGATCTCAACGTGGATTTCACATTTCATGGTATCCCTAGTAAGTTTTCCAATGCAAATTCAAATTTAAAAGATGAACAATATGGAGGTGAGAAAACTTTGTATGTATCAAGCATATGACCACACACACACACACACACACACACGCACGAACACGACAACAATCCAATAAGTATAGTGCATCTATTTTTCCAACCCATGCATGTATGACACGAGTTCAAAAATACTCCTTCTATTCCTAAATATTAGTCTTTTAGAGAGTTCAACAAGTGACTACATACGGAGCAAAATGAGTGAATCTAGACTCTAAAATATGTCTATATACATCCGTATGTGCCAGTCCATTTGAAGCCTCTAAAAAGACTAATATTTAGGAACGAAGGGAGTAAAATGTAAGACATCCATGGTCCTCAGTTCAATATTTAAAATGAACATGAAACTGAAACATGAATATTAAGTCTAGTACTACAGTACATGCAAATGTTGTGTTTAGGCGGAGCTATGATTGTCGGGGGTCAACCCCTCGACCTTAGATAAAACTGTGGAGCTCTGTTTAGGGTTGTTTAGATTATATTTGTTCCCACCCTCCCAACCACCGATTGGTTGTGCACCCCCACCCCTCCTCCCCGGGAGAATATCATGTGCCCCCATACCTTACATGCTATATGCCGATACGAGTTGCTTGGAGCTTGTAGATCTGAGATATAGCAGCTCACATGATGTGTCTTAATTTTTTTGCAGGAAACCTTGATGAGTTTGAGAATTGCACACAATTTGTACAAAAACTACTTAGATGCCCTTTGATCCCATATCCAACGACCTCGAAGCTCGTATCACCGTAGCATCTAAGATGAAGGAGGACATCATATTCTCCTGTATGTAAGAATATCATGTGCCACCACACCTTAGATGCTTTGGTGATACAAGCTCTTCGGAGGCGTTGGATTTGTGACCCAACACCTCCTCGGTGGTTCGAATGGTTTTTTGCAGAAAAGCCCCAAAAGAGTTCGGCCACTGCTTACAAGCACAAAGACTGCTCAGATGCCATTGGATCTCAGATCAAACGACCTCCAAGCTCGTATCACCGTAGCATCCAAGCTGCGATAGCACCTTATGTTTTCTCGCACGGGAGAGTATGAGGTGCTCCCGCACCGTAGATTCTATGGTGATACGAGTTCACTGAGATCTAACGGCCCACAGTAGGACGTTTGAATGTTTTTGCAATATACGGCTGATAGAGTTTGGGAAATGCGCAGAAAGTACAAGTACTATGCATGTGCCATCTGATCACTGATCATACGACCTAGATGCTCATATCACCGTAGCGGGTAATTAAGCTACGGGGAGCACCTAATATTAGCACCGGGGAGCCGTTGGATCGAAGATGCAGCGGCACACACGAGGCCTGAATGTTTTATTTGCAAAAAAAACTTTGGAGAGTTTGGAAATTGCGCATAATTACAAAGACTACTCCCAAGCCATTGGATCTCACTTCCAACGGTGTAAAAACTCGTATCACCATAGTATCTAAGCTGCGGGGTGGATGTGATATTCTATGCCGCTGTCATTTTTGTTCGTAAACTTGCAAAATACGTGTAACTCGTGCCGTTACTTGTCTAACCGTGCAAAGTGTTTGTTCAAAAAAAACATCCTACACTGAAATATCGGAACAACACACGGGGGTCCCACTTGTCATTAATCAAATTTGGACCTAAAACTAACAAATCTGAAAGACGAGATTCGAACTGGCAACCTGGACTACAAAGCGTAAGTCGATAGCCTGAAAAAACGAACGGTTGTTGGCTTTGTCCCATAACTTGATTTTATACAGTACTTGCGTTGAGTAGAGTAGAGGGAGTGCCTCGTCAACACGTGCATGACCGTTGTCTCACTTACGGGTGGTCCCAGGTCTGCGATCTCAATCTCTCTTCTCTCCATCGTCTAACCTTTGCACGGGCACACACGAAGAGCGGCGCTAGCTTGCCGTGGTGTTATTACAACTAAAAAAAGCTTGGAAAATAGAAGAATCGCCTAGAACAAGAGACGTTGCGGCTGGTCGAGACGGAGCTAACCATGCCACGTTTGCATGATGAAGCTGTGTGGCTAGTGGGGTGTTTTCGACCGACTGGCTGGGTCCCGAGGTCGAACCATAGGTACTACGTCTGATACAGTATATTTTTACACGCACATTTTTCCTCCGTGCCGAGACGTGGCACACCCTACCGCGCGGTTTCGGGGTCCTGCCGGGTGGTGCACGCATATATTCATCCTGACGTGGGACGCCCTACCACGTGTTTTCTGGGTCCTCCTCGGTCGTAGCGCCGAAGCAAGTAAATGAGTCGTCAAATCACGAAAGACCACCTTTCCCGCCGAGTACATCAGTGAAGCACAGTGGCTAGCTAGTTGGGCTAGTTCGACCGATTAGCTAGGCCGCCGCCACATTTGTTTTTTCACCCCTTTTTTATCTACTTGCCGGTAGGTAAATTTAAATATCCACCGCGGCGTTGCTCTGGTCTTTGGGCGCGGCAGGTTTTAAATTTTTTGATTGACGGGAGCAGGCGCGGCAGGATTTTAAATTTTTTGATTGACGGGAGCAAGCGCGGTAGCAATTAGTCATGATGACTCCGCCTGTAAAAACCCACTGCTCCCTGATGTGAGAAGTCGACGACTGGTGTTTTACCGTGGTGAAATCCAAAAGATACCCCGCTCCTCGGCTGGCTCCCTCCGCCTTCCCATTGATTGCATTGCCTTTCGGCTGTTTCGCCCCCTTTGCTTCCTCTCCCCATTGCTTCTACCTGGTGCCATGGCGGCGCAGCAGATCACAGAGTCCGAGGTGAGGCGCCTGACACAGGAGCTCCATGCCAAGGATGCGGAGCTCAGGGCCAAGGACGTGGAGCTCCGTGAGCTCAAGGAGGAGAGGAGTGCCATGCTCCTCCGTTATGTGCTGGAGTTCACGGAGCTTCAAAAGCGGCAGGCGTCCACCACAAACATGCTCGAGGCGTCGGCGGCGTTGCTGCAGAAAGCGGGAGATACGATAGGCCGTCAGGGGAGCCGGCTGGAGCGCGAGCGGGCCAATCGTGACGAGGTCCAGGATCGCCTCAGCCACTTGGTGAACCAAGTTGCCACGCACGTGTTGCGGCTGCGCGATGCCTACCGTCGTGCCAGCGCGACGATGCCGGCCGTCGGGCTAAACCCGTTCGACCACCCGGTCAACATCAACGAGCTGCGGCTTCCTGACCTGGTCTCCTTCTTCACCTATATCTCCGAGGAGCTGAGCCGTCTCCGTGCAATGGTGGGGGCTGAGCTGGACAAGGCTGGGTTGCGCGTTGCCATCGCCGTTGCCGGGCGAATCCTTTCAGGGCTCCGTCATCGAAATCCATTCGTGCCATTGGACGCCGTCTTTGACGAGCTAGCTCCCGTCGACCGGGAGCAGGCTCTGCGGGTGATTGCACCCTGCATCACCAACGTCATGCGCCTTGAGAAGCAGAGGGACTTCGGTGGTGTTTAGGCGCCCTCTGCATGGGCATGTCCATGTCTCGGCGCAACATGATCAAACTCAGACGGTGCAGATCCGTCACTGTAGCACAAAGCGTGTGGGTGTGTTTGGTTGCATTCTCATCTCAATATAGTTGTTTCCTCTTCGTGTATTTTTGTCAACCTACTAGTGTGGACTCATGCACCCTTGATGCACTCTACCAAACACCCAAAAGTGGGTCGAGAAGGGAACTTTTGCTCCCGTCCCGTGCACCCTTCATACACCCTGTCTAACACTATAGGACGTGCTTCATATGGTTCATGTTTCGTGGAGTACTGTAGCACCATACTCTCCGTGCGCTCTGGACCTACTTCTGTTAACATCGATCTCACCGTTCATTATCGACCGTACAATCGAAAAAGTGGTACTATGTTATATATAGGAGTAGTTGACATGCGCACAACACAGCAACAAGATTGTTTAGTACTAACGTATGAACCACTGTACATGCCTAGTAGTAGGAGCACTGTGTATGTTCAAGTGGCTGCCGTGTTTCGCACTCCTCCGTCGTAAGAGTGGAAACGCTTGCTGTAATCATTTTTTTCTTCAAAATGAAAAATAGTGGACACGCTTTACCGTGCGGATCCTCCTCCAGCCATGCACTAAATTACTCAGTTTCGCCGACGTGTGGGACAGCCAGCACCTGGGTCCACCAGCCATGCACTAAATTACTCCATAGTAGAGTGACGGTAGACTACCCCGATCGAACCTCCGCAGTAATGCCCAATGAGCCATCAAATCACAAAGCCCCCTCCTTTCCAGCAGTAAGTTGGACGGACGAAGCAACCATCATTTCACTCTTCTCCCTCAGCTTCCTCTCTTGAAGAAAACCCCCACTCGCTTCGCTTCTCCCTCATCCCGTTCCTCCTTCCACTCTTCTCTCTCAGCTTCCTCTCTTGGATGGACGCCGGAGCACGGGCCGACGTGATGTCTATGGCTCTGGCCAAAACCGTCGAGGCTCATGGTACGAAGAAGCGCAAGCACCCCGCCGAGACTACCGCAGACAAGCTCAAAGCCATCGCCCTGTCCAAGCCCCCCTCTCCGGGATCCCTCATTAAGCAAGTCCAGGTAATGTCTCTTGTTGACGATCTTTTTCTCGATCTTGATCGTGTTTTTTCATCTAACACGCAGTACTAGTACTGGTAGTACAACTTTCTGGGTGATCTTGCATGTGATTTTAGTGTGCCAAATGACGGTTCTAAATTCCTCTTTTGACCAAAACATGCGAGAGGTTGACACTGATTTCTTATAGATTACTTTCAACTACTCCCTCTGTCCCAAATTTCTTGTCTTAGATTTGTCTAGATACGGATGTATCTAATACTAAAATGTGACTTGATACATCCGTATCTAGACAAATCTAAGACAAGAATTTTGGGACGGAGGGAGTACTTTATGAACATCAATGCTACCTTTTAAGAGGGTATATTTGCCTCAGTAACTTGTGTTATGGATATTGCATGTAATCCCTCTGCTCTCATGCCTTTGAAGACATGTTCTAGTGTCTTTGTTCACTCATTTCTGTGCGTATATGTAGTCATATATGGAGTATAATATCGAAAATCATCTTATATTTCTGAACGGAGGTAGTAATGAAATATGGTTTCTGTTTGAATTAGAACCAGGTCCGCGGTGGAGATGAAGTTCTCAAAGTCATGCCGTGTGAACTGGAAGACCTGATGATGAGTTCTACTGCTGAACTATCCAGCTGCTGTGTCCTTGTCGCCACGTGTCCTGAACTAGTGTTTTCCTGTAGCATTGTTGTCAGGCGTGTTCTCGAGGCTGTACTTGACCACAACAATTTCCTGGTTGTGCCTTCGATTACGAAGGGTGTGGTTCTTGTAAAGCTTCCCAACAAATCTGATGCGGCCTGTCTTCATCATCATGTTTATGAGTGGAAAGACCACTCTGTTAGGTTCTCCAAGGTTGACAAGATGGTGATGGTGCATGTAGACATCTCACACGAAGTCCATGGCCTAGTCAGTTATGCGGGGTTCATCCCGTAGGTCGGTGGCAAGAAATAGTCTGCAGAGTTTAGTTAGTGCAACTTTGCTTGTCTGTAGTAAGTACTATTGTTCAGTACTTGATTTGTGTTTGTGAACCCTGTATTGTTTATTAGTACTGCCGCTTTTGGTGTGTGGTCAGTCCTGAGAACGGTCTATGTTAATGTCTGTCCACTCAATTCAGTCTGTACATTTTGAAGTATCCAGATCATATTTTTTGTGAGGACGGTTTATCAATTATGGTTACACTCCAATATCTGTATGCATTGCAGGGTTTATCGCACCCACCAGGATTTCCAGTCCCATGGATGTTCGGTCCATACGATTTGTCACGACCTTTGGACTGTCCTGCTTGTGGGAGTAGGCAGGGCCCCTGCATGCCACGCGTAGTTGGACGATCAATCTTCTGTTTAGTACTTCAACATAGTGATTTCCTGGTAAGGATTCACTCGTGTCACATCAAGTAAATCTTATTGATTTACTGTCTAAATCTTATTGATTTAATGTCATGTTTTCTTTCTTTTCCTGCAATTTTACGATGCAGGTTTTGCCATGTGACATTCATCACAGAATAAACCGTTTGGTTTGCTCTACGATGGCTATTTTTGCAGGTTTCACTTCTTATGTCGTGTCAGTAACGAAGGCACTGTCCATCACTTATATTACTGGAAAAAATTGGATCAGTCTGTTGTCTGAGTACAAGCTGAATCCCTATGATGAACTGCAGTTTGGTTTAACAAAAACGCCACAATTAGTCCTTCTCGCGTTTAAAAGAAATGAAGAAAAAAACTGGATCACGGTCACGGATCCTAGTCAAGTTAGAAAGCTGATCATAGCAGACCAGACACGATCGCCGCTGTCTCGCACAGATCGAGCACCGGCAGTTGCTCTAGCACTGACAGCGGCAGCAGCTCAGTCTGATCCAGCTGAGGATTGGGCACCGACCGCGTCAGCGGATCAGTCTGATCTACCGGAGGATCGGGCATCGACACCGGCACCAGCTCTACAAGGAGCACCATCTCCGGCAGCAGCAGCGGCTTCGGCACCTGCACCAACACTTGCACTTGCATTTGGTCCGGCCCGTGCAGTTGCACCGGCAACAGACTGGGCTGCAGTTCGCACTTCATATACCAAAGTCCTTACAAAAACCGACATGTCCACCTTCTTGGTAAGCATTGGCCGCCCAAGTGCTTCGTTCTTTTTTCTTTCCATGTTGTTTCACATGATTCACTGTGTTGATCTAACTGTTTGGGTATGTCTTCTTGTTTTCAAACAGAGAATTCCTAGAGCAACGAGGGAGTCGTTCAACAATCCGGGCGACCGCGGCCAAGTTTCTCTTACCATGCGCAGCCTTGGTGTGAATGAACCTGCTCAATATACCGTAAGTACAAAGGATGGTCGCATGATGATTGATGCTAAAGGATGGTCAAGGTTCAAATCTAAATCATATCTTGCGGTAGGGGATGATGTCAAAATCGAACTTTCTCGGCAAGGAGAGCTGGTCCAAATCAACTTTGAAATTCTTCAGTAGCAGCACGCAACTGCCGAACTGATCTATCCTCCGAGAGATTTTGATGTAATAATCTGGCATGGTGAAACAAGTGTCCTGTGTGTATAAGTAGTACGACAGTATTATTTATCACATGGTATATCGTTGATAGAATTGCAACTCTGATTGCTGGTTAGGAACTGTCGTTCGATTTCATTCCAACAGCTGCCGTGCTTTATTCAATTTTGTGTATTCGCCTTGCGACAGCATCTAAAACCAGCGCAGTACCGATCGCTTGCAATATGAAAAGCGCTGAGGTAGAACACATGGGCCCCCAAACATGCAGGGTCGGCCTGCGGCCCAAAGTCCAGAACCGTGAGCCTATCTGAGTATTATATTCTCAGCTGAACCCCCATAAAAAAGCTGAACCCCCATAATGCCCGTGCGTTGCAGAGGGAGTATATTTCTCGGCAAGGTGAGCCTGTGATATAAAAGATTTGTATATTTCTTTACAGAGGGAGTATCTCTCTGTCAAAAAATATATTTATGTGTAACTAGTTACTCCTGTCTTTCTACTTCCTTTCGCTGATATGTGGGGCAACCGGCAACGGGGTCCACGTGCCATATGCACAAATTAGAGTGCACAACTTCACGGTAGACACACCCCGGTCGTAGCGCCGCAGTAATGCCCAATGAGCCGTCAAATCACAACCCCCCCTTTCCAGCTTTAGCAGTAAGCTGGACGGACGAAGCGGCAATATTTCACTGGGCCTGAATCCCCTTCTCCCTCGTCTGCTTGTTCAGAGAAAACCCCCGCTCGGCGATTGCATAGGGTTTTCTCATGGAGAACCAGGTACGAATTCTTCATCCATCCCCGATAAATCCAAGTCCCTTGGTCGCAGGTAATCCTAGGATGGCAGCCGCCGCCGTTGATGCATTTTTCTTCGTACTGAATCTAGTGTGTTTCAGTTGCAGTGCCCAAAGTGCGAGTACCCTACAGATTTCTGCGCCCACGGCGAGACGCCACACTTGTTCCTTCTCATCCTACCACAGCATTTTGAAACGCGCATAGTATGTTCCTAGAATCCTCTTCTCTATCCGGGAGGGTGGGTTTTTTTTTGAACATGCTGTGTTCTCATATTATTTTTCCTGCAGTGTATTATTTGCTCTGCCAGAACACATGTACTCAAGATGCTCGGCCTTGCCATAACTGAATACACTAGTTTAATGGTCACAGTGAAGACAATCCATGGATATTGCTTCTGAGTTGGGTTCATGAACCAAGAAGATCGCTGCTTTTTTTATGGCCGAACTTGGATAAACTTTCTCAAGTGTTACGGACTGAAAGTTGGCGCACGAATGTTGATGGAAATAGCAGAACCTGGTCTCATCTTCACTGCGATCTTCCACCCCGACGTCGTTCCAATTGTTCATCCATGTTAGTTTTGTATCTGGTTCTTGCTTGTTGCCTCGATTACTTCTTAATCCACCTATTCTGTCTAACTAATCACAATTTAACTTTAGAAGTAGCAACGAATCTCTCACGAAGATGCTACTTCTAACTAATATTGTCTTATAATTGGTGGCACGTGTAGGTTTTTTCAGAGTTAAGCAGTCTGCTCGTTTGTTACTCTGTAATAACTCGGCTGTTACTAATGGCACTGAAGTTGACTGGATCGACATCCACATGTTCCTACACTTTATTGATCGTCTTGAGGTCCTTGTGGGGCGTTTCAATGGTGGAAGGCCACGTGGGATATGTGTGCCACTGCTGCACTCGTTGAACAGGTCCAACTGTGTCGAGAAACTTATGGTACGAGCTGTTTTCTGTTATATATGTTGTTCATAAACTATTGCTTATACACAGTTTTACAGCTGTGATCTTCTTGAAACAGGAACTGCCGAGTTCTATTGTTCCTATACAGATGCCTGACCATGGTCGGGTCAGACTTGCGCTTGGTCACAACATGATGTTTATGTCGACCTACTCAATTCCCCTTGGAGGCGAAAAGATACTTATTCGTGGGTGGTCTCAGATAATGAAGGCCCGTCCATCTTGGAGAATAGGACAGAAGATTATGTTCATGCTTTTCCATGGCTCTAAAGCGAATATCCTGTTTATTGACCACGTTGCGAGATGAAGCCGCTTTCAGAAGGTTGTGGATGCGCGGGGTGGCGCCTGGGCCTTGTCCTGGGGCTTGGCGGCCTCACCCTTGGTTAACTGTAGGCAAAGTAGCACTGTTCGAGGCGTGCTTTGTACGGTTGAACCTGTATAAGTACTCATACTGCTTTCAGCTTTGGTTGTTAAGTGCCCCTGCTGGTTTCAGTTAAGGTTGTTAAGTACTCCTGCTGCTTTTACAGTCTGTCGTGTTTCTTCAGTCCTGTCTTCCTCCAGCCGCCAAAACCAAACCAGCACCGGCGGGGCCGCCTGCTTCCGCCTCCCACGGCTGGCTGCGCCTCAGCGCACGCATCGCCGCCCCACCGTCTCCTAAATCGTTAACGCCGACGTCCTCCGCGCGCTTTGGTGCGCTCGCCGCGGCGCCGCCCTCTCGCGTTGTCAACATGGTCAACAAACAACAGGAATCGGCAGAAGTACGTGGAGAGGATGACAGTAGGGGCCCACCACGTCAGCGTATGGAAAAATAAAATGCTTCCTCCTAGTGTTTTCCTGACATCTGGGACCCACGACATTGTGAGCGTATATAGTCAATAGACAAGAGAACAGCACAAGATCGGCTGACACCTGGGACGTAGCTACTCGAGCAGTATTTTTTTTGTTTGGTATTGTTGAGACGGAGCAGGGTTTGAACTGGGTTGTGGCCCGTCTAGCCCAGGCTTATATTTTATGTTCACCATGTGACCAACCCAGCTATTTTTTCTTTGTGCAAATGAGCCCAGTTTATTTTTTCTGAAGAATACCCAATCCAGGCCTACTTATTTTTCTACGCCTTGAAAGTAATATGAAATGGGTTGTAAATATAAAAACAGATGACAAATTGGCAATTACTTTATAATTTCTGATTTTTTTCACATTTTCAGATTCCTATTTCACTGGGCATTAACCTAATTCAAATATATCTTCAAAGTACTTTAAATCTGGATCGACATTTCGGTATTAAAAATAGTTTGGAACCCACAGAAATATGCGAAACCAAAAACAACGTCTGCAATAAATTGCATAAGAAGTTGCCATGAGCTATATATAAATTATTAAAAAAAGAGGGAGTCGTCTGACTTGTGGGCCTATTTAGTTGACGCGTATGCAAGATTTTTTTAGTTATTATATACTACGTCAACAAACGATTCTAGCAGACATAACCGTTGGATGTCAATCCAACGGCCGTCGTGTTTCTTCAATCTCTGATCTTCTTGCTCCAGCCGCCAAAGCAGCGCCGGCGAGACTGTCTGCTCCCGCCTCCCCTGGCCGGCTGTGCTGCCGCGCAGGCCTCAACGCCCCCTACTACTCCCACCGCTGGCCAGGGCATCCCTCACCTCACCCACACCCCCTGTTATTCTGCAGCGACGGCAGCCTCACACCGCAGCCGAACCGGTGAACCCTCGTACTCCTCTCCGCGCGGTCTTCCACTCTGCGTCTTCCCCGGCTCCGCATCGTCCCCTTCCTAGGCCTCACCGTCGTACATCGCCATGGTGCTCTTGGTGCGGCGTGGTCAATGTGGTCAACGACCGACTTCCATCGGAAGAGTAGTGTACGTGGAGAGGCTGACAGCTGGGTCCACTGCAGCCGCAAGGAAGTGCCTCCTTATTACGCGGAAAATAATTATTCCTCCACCTGACATCTGGGACCCACTAGACGGGCCACCAGTATTTCACGAAAAAAATGTTTCCCCCTGACTGCTAGGACCCACAGGTCGGGCCACCGTATTTCGCGAAAAAACGTTCCCCTGCTGTCAGCTCGGGCCCACCGGAAGTGCCTCCTTATTACGCACAAAAAAATGAATACCCCCTTGCTAGCTGGGACCAACCTTGGTGGGAGGCTGACTTGTGGGCCTACTAAGTTGACTGGAACGGAGGCCTTTGTCAACTTTAGTCAATATATGAATGATTCTAGCTCCATTGACCGTACAATGTCCATCCAACGGCTGTAGTGCTTCTTCAACCTCTGGTCTTCTTGCTCCAGCCGCCCAAAGCAGCGCCGGTCGTGCCGCCTGCTCCTGCCGCCCGTGGCCGGCTGTGATGCCGTGGAGGCCTCATCGCCCCTACTACTCACACCGCTGGCCAGGCCATCCCTCTACGCACCCACACCCCTTGTTATTCTGCGGCGACGACACCCTCACACCGCAGCCGAACGAGTGAACCCTGATACTCCTCTACGCGTGGGCATCCACTGCCGCGTCTTCCCCGGTTCCACGTCGTCCCCTTCCTAGACCTCGCCGTCGTCCACCACCCTGGTGCTCTTGGCGCGGCGTGGTCAACGCGGTCAAGGAATGGCTTCCATCGGATGTGGACTGTACGTGGAGAGGCTGACAGCTGGGTCCATGGCCGCAGCAAGGAAGTGCCTCCTTATTACGTGCAAAATAATTATTCCTCCACCTGACAGCAGGGACCCACCGGACGGGCCACCGTATTTCGCAAAAAAACATTTCCCCCTGGCTGGTGGGACCCACCAGCTACATCTTCGCACGTAGGGAAGTGCGTCCAAAAAAAACGATTCGCCCCCTTGACTGCTGGGACCCACCAGCTACATCTTCGCACGCAAGGAAGTGCGTCCGGGAAAAAAAAACCAAAACGATTCGCCCCCCTGACTGATGGGACCAACCAGCTACATCTTCGCACGCAAGGAAGTGCATCCGGGCAAAAAAAATAAAACCCAAAACGATTCGCCCCCCTGACTGCTGGGACCCACCAGCTACATCTTCGCTGGCAAGGAAGTGCCTGACAGTTCGGACCCACCTAGTCGAAGCGTACCTATCGTTGTCATTCTGGTGGCGAATGTGTACGTACATACTGGTCGATGTAGAGGCGCGCACGTGTCGTAGTAGAGGCGCGCATGTAGCATGTACACGTACGTACAGCGGCGAGGGTGCAAGAAAGAAAATACGGCCACGTACGTACATACAGGCAGGGTCTCGAACGCCTACTTGCGCATACGTACATGGCTGGGTCAGAACGGAGAAACAGGGTCGTCGTCGTGTTCATGGGGAGCCAACCGGCTGGGTCGGAACGAAATGCATGGTCGTGTTCATCGGGAGGGCTTGGACGGAACAAGCGATGGAAATGAGGCCTGGCGTACCGCACAACAGAGGAAACGGCCTTGTGTTCGACCGACCACGTCCGAAATGGGGTCCTGTTAATCGGGAGGGGCCTGGCGTACCGCAAAACGGAGGAAACGGACCTCCTACGGTCGAAACGGGGTCCTGTTGATCGGGAGGGTGTGGCATACCCAAAATGGAGGAAACGGACCTCTACGGTCGAAACGGGTCCTGTTCATCGGGAGGGGTGGGCGTACGCAAAACGAAACGGACCTCCTACGGTCGAAATGGGGTCCTGTTCATCGGAGGGGTGGGGCGTACCGCAAAA
Source organism: Triticum aestivum (assembly GCF_018294505.1). NCBI lineage: Eukaryota > Viridiplantae > Streptophyta > Magnoliopsida > Poales > Poaceae > Triticum > Triticum aestivum. Next base: position 481,594,427 of record NC_057801.1, on the reverse strand, counting down.
TGGACGAAACGGACTTGTGTTGGAGCGCTACAGTCGAAACAGGGGGGCGGGGAGGGTGTGGCGTACTGCAAAACGGGAACTCACGGGATACTGTTCATCTACCGTCGACCTCCTCCAGCCTCCACGGGCTTGTTCATCCAGCCTCACCGCGCTACTCCCCGGCCACTGTTCAACCACCCCTCCATGGCACCCCTCCACCGTCTACTGTTCATCCAGCCCTCCACACCACGGGGTCCTGTTCAACCACCCTCCACGGGCACCCCTCCACTGTCTACTGTTCATCCAGCCCTCCACACCACGGGGTCCTGTTCAACCACCCCTCCACCATCTACTGTTCATCCAGCCCTCCACACCACGGGTTCCTGTTCATCCAGAGGCAACGCCACCGCTCACTGTTCATCCAAACCGCCCCGCAATGCTCACTGTTCATCCCAGAGGCAGCATCGATCAGCTTCAGTTAGCAGCAGTAGCGAAGGAATCGCTCCATCGGTTTCAGTTAACAGCCATCGATCGATCCCTCGGGTTCAGTAACGCATAGCCTGCAGTGCAATCGCTCAGGTTCAGTTAGAGCCCAACGCCTCGCTCGGGTTCAGTTAGAGCCAACATCTCGCACACATGCGCGTACGTACGAGAGAAACGCGCATCGCTCTCCCACCGTAACCGGCAACTCCCCGAAATTTTCCTCCCCCTCGCTTCTACCACGGTTTTTTCCGTCATGGACGGCCCAAAGAATGTCATGCAGCTGCATCTCCGGCCCGCCCATGACGAAATGCCCATTTTCTGTCATGATTTTTTGTCATAGAAGTAGGAGCCCACCACATCTATGATGATACTGGGTTTTGTCACAATTATCGTCATAGAAGTGTCATATGTATGACAGAAAAAAAATTCGTTCGGCCCAAAATGTCACGGATGTGTCTTTTTTTTGTAGTGTGAATCTTTTCTTTTCTTGTTTTATCACTAGTTTGGTTTATCAAATAAAACTACATAAAAATAGAATTGAGGTTGCATCATATTATTGATCATCTTTCTAATATCTTTCTTGAAAATGATGGATCGGAATTTTTTTCACTATTTACTGTGAAGCAATAGCTCCACAGTCTTTTATTTCAATAAAATAATAGAGGTCCACCTAATTGCAAACTATAAAAGGGGTTGTGGAGTAAGAGAAAAGCTTACCTACTCACCTATGTTACAATATACAACAAACTAAGGAAGATTATTAACCCAAGATAAGAAAGCAGGTTTAACACTCTCCCTCACTCTATGGTACAACAAGTTGATATCATGTACAAATCTACACCTCCACACGCCAAACGTAGCCCTCTCTGATCTGAAGACCTTCCCATTCCTGGTAGTCAAATGCACCAGGTCGCAATGAGCATAACCTCAAAGAAGAAAGGGTGCCCAAAATTCTTCTTGGCATGCAACAAACAGGAGGTCACATCCTGTCCCCCCAACCAATCAATCTGCAGATACGACCATACCCATTGACTGAAATTGCAGTTGAAGAAAAGATGAAACCTATCTTCATGCAAACTGGTAGGACAAAGAACACAAAAATTTTCATCTTGGTCATTCCTCCAATGTCTCCTGAGAAGGAGGTCTCGAGTGTTTAGGCGATCAAAGAAGAGCAACCAACCAAAAACCTTGATTTTCATCGTGCATGAACACCTCCAAAGCCAAACACAAGGAGTAATTGTTGGAAGGTGTGTGTACATGATGGTGTAGAAGCTCTTAGCAGAATAACCAGATTTTGAAGGCCAAGACCAGACATCAGGAGCAATAGCATCTCTTTGCAGCAATGTTACCCAATGAAGGAGGTGCTCAAGTTCTGAAGCTGCTGTGTTTGAGATAGGTAAATGAAACATTGAAGACCCATCCTCAGAATCCAAGAAATCCATGGCAGAGATCTTGTCATCCTTGACAAAGGAGAACAAGTGAGGCAAACGGTCCCGAAGTGGTCTATTTGAATAGTGCAATATCCAACTATCAGACCAGAACAAAATAGAATCACCCTGATTCACAGTAGCTGTAGATATTGCTCTGTAGGAATCAGCCAAGTTGAACACATCCCTCCACCAGAAAGAGCCACACAACACCGTGGCCTGGGGTGCAATACCATCATAATAAGTACTCGAGATAAGAGAGACCCGAGGGATGTCTGCCTTGTTGTAAAATTTATGAAGATGCTTAATGAGCAGACCTTGATTCTGTAGGTGCAAGTTGATTATGCCAAGTCCACCTTTATCCTTGGGCCTGCAAACCAAATCCCATGCCGCAAGTGACTGCTTGGGAGTGTCTGAATTGCCACGCCAGAGGCATTGTCTTTCAATTTACTCCATTTGTTTAATGATGCCAATTGGGATGTCCAAAGTGCATAGGAAATAAATGGGCATAGAGGACAAAACAGAGGTAAGCAACTGGAACCGTGAGCCTTGGTTCAGCATGGCAAAGCTAGCAGAAAGCCTTCGTTCCAACCTATCAACCAATGGCATGAGATCAATTATCCTAGGCTTGGTAGTTCCCATTGGAAGGCCTAAGTAAGTAAATGGAAACGTCCCCATAGAGCATCCAAACACAGCCGCAAGTCTAATGGCCTCCTCATTGTCCACATTAAGGGGCACCATTGTTGATTTCTGAAAATTCACATTGAGACTAGTTGAAGAAAAGAAAACATCCAACCTTTCCTTGAGTGCAATGAGTTGGGAGTCCACTGCAGGTACAATGAAAATAGTAACATCAGCATATTGGATGATGGGGAAATGTGGATCATGGGGGGGAATTGGCAAGGTGAGGACTCCATCAGCCAGTATTCTGTTGACCACGGACTGCAGAAGATCAGCTGCGATTACAAAAAGCAAAGGAGATAGAGGGTCTCCTTGCCTAACACCACACTTGCACTGGAATTGCTTGCTGGCACCGCATTTAGCAAAACTGAAGAAGACCCAGAAGATAGGATTTCCTTGACCCAAGCTAACCATATAACATCAAAGCCCTTCTGCTGCAAGATTAACAGGATGGCCTCATGCTCAATCGTATCAAAAACCTTAGCAAAATCCAGCTTCAGAATCAATATAGGTCTCCCAGATTGCTTGCACTGATGAATGTACTCAAAAGCTCACGCTAGATAATCTTGAATGGACCTTGATTTCAGAAACCCATATTCGTTTTTGTGGATACATTTGAGAATCACCAACTGCAGCCTATTAGCAAGTAACTTAGTTAAGAACTTGAGGCTTGTGTTGGTCAAGGAGATTGGCCTGAAATCCCTAGGACCCTGAGGAACAATCATTTTAGGTATAAGAGTTATTAGTGAACCATTGATGCCCTCAAGGCTGAGCTTACCAGCAGTAAATTGCTCAATCAAATTCAAAAAATCCCTCTGAATAATGGGCCAACATTTCTTAACAAAAAGCCCATTGAAACCATCAGGCCAAGGGGACCTGTCCAAAGGCATTTCCTTTAGTACCTTATCAATTTATGCTTGTGAAAAAGGCCTCGATAGTTCATGCAGGCCATCTATGGGCTGGACGAGATCAGCAGAGCAAAAGCCCATTCGGATCCCCCTGGACTGGCCCATCCTTGATTTGAAAGAATGCCAAAGAACTCCCGCCATTTGATCATGATCATGAACAGTAACACGATCATCAGAAACCAGACTAGCAATGCTGTTTTTCTCAGCCTCGCAGACACCATTGCATGGAAAAATTTAGAGTTTTCCTCACCCACTTTGATGTAACAAATAGTACAGCGCTGCTTCCAGTAAATATACTGCAACCGAAGCAAATCCTCGTGGTGGAGCTTAACTATCTTTCTGAAATTGAACTCAGGGATAGTGAGGGGCCTGCATTCCTCCAAAAAATCCAAACAAAGTATCACTTTAGAGGTGTTAATAATAAATTTCTTGATGGAGGCAAGATTAATATGCCATCGCTAAAGATCACTCCTAAGTCACTTGAACTTCTTAGAAATAACAATAGCTGCCAAACCCGAGCAAGCTAAAGGAGCTTTCCATGAAGCCGTGACATAGTCCATAAATCCAGGTAAGTCCACCCAGTAATTTTCAAACCGGAAAATTTAGCTCTAGGGATGGTGGTGTTAATCGATACAAACACGGGATATGATCAGAACATGTGCGAGCATGTGGGTGCACAACTGTGCTAGGGTACAAAGAGATCCAAGAACTAGTTGTAAAAAACCAGTCCAACTGCTCAAGGAGAGGTTGTTGCTGCATATTTGACCAAGTATAGGCCCTTCCTTTCAACGACAATTCCAATAAACCGAGATGCCCGATAATCTCATTGAACAGGAAGATATCATTGACGTTACCACCAGGTAGGTTACTGTTGTGCAAAGATCTGATGAAGTTGAAATCACCAAGTAGCGACCAGTTAGCATCAACTGGTATTTGAAGATGATATAACCAATGAACAAAATCATCACGCAAAGGGCCATCACAAGGGCCATACACCGAAACCAGATTCCAGACTTCAGAATTATGGACTGAAGTAAAGGATACCACGACAACAAAACACAGAATTTCTATAAGACAACCAGTGAAAAAAGCTGAATTCCAAACAACTAGAATGCCTCCCGAAGCCCCATGCGATGGAGCAAATGCAAAATTATCAAATCTTCATGGGCAAAATTTTTGGATGGACTTGAGATCAAAAGATTCACATTTTGTTTCTTGTAAACAAACTATTGAACAGTTACTTTCCTCAATCTTAGCATGAACGTCTCGCTAACGTTTCTCAGAGTTCAAACCACACACATTCCAGCACAGAACTTTCCAATTACAGAAACGTGGATTATCCATAAAGGAACTCAAGAAGGTAACCAAACATCTCCACTGCATAACAGAAAAGATAATTGCCAATAGGTTCATACAAGCAAATAGATAATAGGAGTTCAGTCTTCAACCCAGTGCTGGCAACTCAAAGAACATAAACAGCCCACAGCTTAAGGCCACGATTAAGAGAGGAAAGTTCATACTGTAGACAAAAAATAACAAGCTGACGGACACTAAAACCTAAACAAAAAAGGAATGATAGTGCATTCTCGCCCAACTAACATCCTGAAGCTTCACTTATCATTGCAAACATTGTGTTGGTCCTTCTTCTCAGGACTTGCCATAAGCTTGTCCTCGATGAGCTTCTCTGGTGAGATCCCTAGAGATTCTCCAATACGCTGCATGAGACTGATTGGGGTTGGTGGTGGAACTGCCATGCTGTGCTCCTCCACAGCATACGCGCTCTCCTCCTGAGAGACAGATCCATACCTAGGCTTCTTAGCTCGAGGACGCCATAGAGGAGAGGGCTTATTAGGAATTGCAGAAATGGGTTTGAAGCCTGATTTCTTGGCACAACTGCGGGTCATCCTCCTGGTGGAAATATCCCCAGGAGAACAAAAAAGCTTGGTGCCCTGACGACGGCCAAGTTTGTACTTTCCTAACATGGATGGAGTCTTGGAAGAAAATTCAAACTCCTCATGATGAACTGACTCTGCAGAAAAAACAACAGGTAGATCCCTCGGAGTTGCACCTCCTGCAAAATAATCCTGCGCAACTGGCTCCGCACAAAAACCCTCTGATAAAGCCGTATGTGAAGCAGCTCCATCAGAAACCTCGGCAATCAACAACTGGAAGGAGTGCTCCAGCTCCTGTGGCCACATCCTCAATGGCAGAACCGCTGGTCGAAGCACAGAGAGACAAACAGGCTTGTGGATGCTCTGAACTTCAAATTCCGGCAGAAGGTTCTTAAAAGAAAGCTCCCACACCATAGCAGGTGGAAGAACCGAACCAAACACCACCCTGACAATGCCCAGATGGATTGGATCAAGGTTAACCACTGATGGATGAACAGCTGGAGGAATGTAGGGTACAATTGCACGCTCCAAATTTTCCTAGACCACAACCTGCTAGACAACTTCAACGTCTGCTGACTGATCATCGGAAGAACTATTGGATCCCAAGGAGGGATTCAACACCATGGAGTTCTGATCTTGGGCTCCATGAAGTTCAGGCTCATGCAGTTGAGCATTCTGTGCAGCAATAGTCTCACCCCAAGGGCCCCATCCATCCGCATTCTGTTCGGGCTCTTGCTGCTGATCTGGTTGATCGACGCCCCAGCCATGAGGTTGCTCCGGTTGATGCTGGAAATTTGAAGGATTGGCATCCCTGCCCAAAGCAGGAAACGGTGGCATTCCCCAGAATGGTTGTGGACGAACATGCCCTGGCATAGGATGAGGGTTTCCATCCAGGGGCATCGGGTCTTCGTCAGCACCCAGCATGGCTTCCGCAAAATTATCAGTGAGAATATAGACCACAGCAGTCCATGAAACAATAGTGCCTCCCCAATTAGCATACTCACGAAAAACCACAGAACGGGGCACCATAATGTTATCCGGGAAAGAAGCATAAACCAAAGATCGCACTAGACACCGATCATGTTCATCCCAGTAGTGAAACTGACCAAACGTACTGACAACATCAGACAGATATTGTGTATTCCTGTAATCCAACAGGACACCAATGAACATTAACCAACCCGTTCTGTGTCCATGAATAGCCCTAAAACCCTCTGCCTGATTGTCTGGAATGAAACGCACAAATAACTCATGCCCATCTTCCTCTAAACCATGGGGAAAGGAGGATGTTGAGTAAATCAAGATTGCATCACCGGACTGGCCACTTCAAATAAACCAACACCCTAGAACCCGGTCTGAGAAGAGTGAATAATCACCTGAAGATCCTCTTGCAAGAAATTGAGCACTTGCTCCCGTCTGATGGCCACAAGATGTGCCGGCGGCAGTGCCTCGATGATGTCCACCATGAACTGTTCATGGGCTCTTGGAGGGGCCTGCATCGAGGTGTAGTAGGTTCTTGGCAATCTCTCTTTCCCTCCATCGATGATGTTGTGGCCAACAGGAAGAAACCGCCGGGGGTCAAGCTCATAGACCGCCATTGATGGATTATCAGCTGAAGTAGGCGATGGTGGAGGCGATTGTGATTTTTCTACAGATTGGTTCTGTGGGGAAGGGGTGGAGGTGGGCGGCGAAGGCAGCAAGCCCGAAGCATTGGGGAGGTGTTCTTTCAAGGCGCGAGGCTCGAAACCTGGTGACGGGACTTTCGGTACCCGAATAGTGGAACCAGCATTAATACCCGGGAAGTCTTTCTTAACGTGTCCAGACCGAAAGCACAATCTGCAATGTACACGATTCATGCACGTATCGGACAAGTGACCCATACCCAAATAGTTCTGACAATCCCAATATTTAGCTGCCATATCCTCAATCATCTCATTGAAACTCTGTAAATCATCCACAATTTTCTTCGGTGACAGAACACAAACCGGAGATGTGGCGCCAAGCAAATCATCATCAGATAACAAAATTGGGCTGTCCAAAGAGGATCCACGGGCCAAATCCAATCCCAGAGTTGTAGTGCCTAGAGATGGTCCATGGGCCGGGTCCAAAACCCGCGATGGAGTGCGAGGGCTATCCGAAAGGATAGTAACCATTGGAATGGGCCCAGAAGATTTTGAATTCCCAGAAAATCCGGGATTGCCGCTAGGCGGACTAACCGATTCCGGGGATGGAGGAAAAGATCCAAATTGAATTGTCACCGGAGGTAGTGAGGGGCTCGCCGGCGGCGATGATGGTTTCACCGGAGGTGATGGTGAGAGGGGAGCATTGCCCGACGGTGAGGAGATTGGGTTGTCAGCAGAATCAACACCATAACCAGCCTCCCGGATAGTTAAAACTTCAACATCATTTGGATGATATTGATAACTCTTACAAACATCATACTTCAAGGAAGTAGCAAATCTTAAGCTTTTAGCAGGACCCGACCTAGGATTAGTGCATAAAGAGGACTTAACGGGTGGATTTCTTATGACTAATAAACCTAGATTGGCACGACGTTTAGATGGACCAACCACCATCCACTCCTCATTGCATTCAATCTGCCAGAGACAAAATTCCTTCGTCCAATCCGGACCACCATAACCCCATAGATGGAAATAACACTTAAACTGAGGGCAAACGAAGCTACATTGATGCGGGATAAAAAACCCAACTTCTTTGCAGGAGACATGAAAAGAGAAAACTTGATCACGTAGGCAGTAAACCTTGAGCTGAGAACAATATCCTCCAATCGCTGATTCCAAGGCCAGAGCAACATCCTCCACAGATAATCTGAAAGAATGCCTGGCAAATGAGACAACCATGATGTAGTGGCCCAAATCTTTCGAAGGATGAATAATGCGGCAAAAAGAGCGCCAGATCTCCTAAGCCAAGCCCATCCTTGGGTTGAAATCAAACCCTAGAGAGATGGACGTGTGTACAACCATTAAGATGACCACTAGGGGATGCGGGAGAGGACGCCAGAGATGATGAGCGGATCAGAAGGCAAAAACCACGGCTAGACGTGGAGATCGCCGGTGGGGTGGCGGCGGCTAAGGGTTAGGGTGGGTGGAAGGTGGGAGTCGCCATGTACATATGGATCAAAAAATTGTGCTCAATTGTTAGATGAAGAAGTCAATAAAATGTTTAGCATAAAATATTTGAATGATGAGCATGAGCAATGTTATTAGTATGAACTCTATGAACATCTGTGATGCTAATCACATACAAATCCATAAGCATGGGGATGTTCTATTGGATGAAGATGATATTTTTAGTGCCCCAAGATTTGATGTGCAATTTTTTATAATGATTGCATGCCTCCTATCTATGATGATTATGTTGATGCACTACAAAAAAAGACACATCCATGACATTTTGGGCTAAACGAAACTTTTTTCTATCATACATATGACACTTCTATGAAGATAATTGTGACAAAACCCGGTATCATCATAGATGTGGTGGGCTCCTACTTCTATGACAAAATAATCATGACAGAAAATGGGCTTTTCGTCCTGGGCGGGCCGGAGACGCAGCTGCATGACATTCTTTGTGCCGTCCATGACGGAAAAAACCGTGGTAGAAGCGAGGGCGAGGAAAATTTCGAGGAGTTCCCGGTTACGGTGGGCAGTCGAGGGCCGAGCGATGCGTGTTTCTCTCGTACACGTACATGCGTGTGTACGAGGCGTTGGCTCTAACTGAACCCGAGCGAGGCGTTGGGCTCTAACTAAACCCGAGCGATTGCACTACAGGCTATGTGTTACTGAACCCGAGTGATTGATCGATGGCTTTTAACTGAACCTGATCGAGCAATTCCTTCGCTAATGCTGCTAACTGAAGCCGATCGATGCTGCCTCTCTGGATAAACAGTGAGTGTTGCGGGGCTGGTTTGGATGAACAGTGAGCGATGGCGTTGCCTCTGGATGAACAAAACCCTATGGTGTGGAGGGTTGGATGAACAGGACGACCCCGTGGAGGGTTGGATGAATAGTAGATGGTGGAGGCGTGCCCGTGGAGGGGTGGTTGAATAGTAGCCGCTGGAGTAGCACATGGTGGAGGCTGGATGAACAGGAGCCTGTGGAGGCTGGAAGAGGTCGACGGTGGAGATGAACAATATCCCGTGGAGTCCCTTTTTGCGGTACGCCACACCCCTCCCGATGAACAGGATCGTGTTTCGACCGTAGCACTCCAACATATGTCCGTTTCGTCCATTTTCCGGTACGCCACACCCCTCTCGTTCAACAGGACCCCCGTTTCGACCATAGGAGGTCCGTTTCCTCCGTTTTGCGGTACGCCAAACCTCTCCCGATGAACAGGATCCCGTTTCGAACGTGGTCGGTCGAACACAAAGCCGTTTCCTCCGTTCTACAGTATGCCAGGCCTCGTTTCCATCGCCTGTTCCGTCCAAGATGGTTGGATCCCACGCGTTCCATTGCCTCCCGATGAACACGATGCATTCCATTGCCTCCCCATGGACACGACGCATTGCGTTGCCTCCCCATGAACACGGCAACGATGTTGTTTCTCCGTTCCGACCCAGCTGTGTACACGAGCCCTGGCCATACGTATGTGCGAGTAGGCATTCGTGACCCCGCCCGTATGTACGTATGTGGCCGTATTTTCTTTCTTGCACCCTGGCCGTTGTACGTATGTGTACATGCTACATGCGCGCCTCTACTACGACACGTGCGCGCCTCTACTATGACACGTACACTCCTCTACAACGACCAGTATGTACGTACACGTTCGCGACCAGAATGACAACACTACGTACGCTTCGACCAGGTGGGTACTGACTGTCAGGCACTTGCTTGCCTGCGAAGATGTAGCTGGTAGGTCCCACAGTAAGGGGGAGAATCATTTTTTTTTGCTCGGACGCACTTCCTTGCTTGCGAAGATGTAGCTGGTGGGTCCCAGCAGTCAGGGGGAAACATTTTTTTCATGAAATATGGTGGCCCATCCGGTGGGTCCCTGCTGTCAGGTGGAGGAATAATTATTTTTCACGTAATAAGGAGGCACTTCCTTGCTACGGCGGTGGACCCAGCTGTTAGCCTCTCCACATACAGTCCGCGTCCGATGGAAGCTGTTCCTTGACCATGTTGACCACGCCGCGCCGAGAGCACCAGGGCGGTGGACGATAGTGAGGCCTAGGAAGGGGACGACACGGAGCCGGGGAAGACGCGGCAGTGGATGCTCACGCGTAGAGGAGTACGAGGGCTCACTGATTCGCTACAGTGTGAGGCTGCCGTCGCCATAGAATAACAGGGGGTGTGGGTGAGTAGAGGGATGGCCTGGCCAGCGGTGGGAGTAGTAGGGGGCGGTGAGGCCACCGCCGCATCGCAGGAGGCTACGGGAGGCAGGAGCACGAGAAACGACCGACGCTGGTTTGGGCGGCTGGACCAAGAACACCAGAGGTTGAAGAAGCACTACGGCCGTTGGATGGACATCGTACTGTCACTGGAGCTAGAATCATGCATATTTACTAAGTATACAAAGCCCTCCGTCCCCGTCAACTTAGTAGGCCCACAAGTCAGCCTGCCACTATACTGGGTCCCAGCTAATAGGGGCAGTATTCATTTTTTTGTGCGTAATAAGGAGGCACTTCCTTGGGTGCGAAGATATAGCTCGTGGGTCCAAGCTGTCAGCGGCTGAAACGTTTTTTTCACGAAATACAAAGGCCCTTTAGGTGGGTCCCTCATGTCAGGTGGAGGAATCATTATTTTGCGCGTAATAAGGAGGCATTTCCTTACGTGCGGCCGTGGACCCAGCTGTTGGCCTCCCCACGTACAGTCCACTTCAGATGCATGTCGGTCGTTCACCATGTTGACCAGGCCGCGCCGAGAGCACCAGGGCGGTGGACGACCGCGAGGCCTAGGAAGGGAACGACACGGAGGCATTGAACACTCCGCAGCTGTTTCCCACGCGGAGGGGAGTACGACTGTACGTGGGTTTACTGGTAGTCTGCCGTCACTGGAGAATAACAACAGGTGTGGGTGAGTAGAGGGATGGCTAGGCCAGCAATGGGAGTACGGTGGGGCGGTGAGGCCTGCGCGGCAGCACAGCCGGCCGCAGGGAGGAGGGAACAGGCAGTCCCACCGGTGCTTGTTTGAGCGGCTAGAGCAGGTTGAGCAGAGATTGAAGAAGCACGACGGCCGTTGGATGGACATCCAACAGTCACTCGTTGTGCGTCAACCTTTTTTAGGAAAGCCTCAAATCTGTGGAAAACAGCATACAACCCATCTGCCATTATATCTAATAATTTACAGCCCATTTGCTAATTCTTAAGGTTTTTTTTGGGCCCATATTCTTTTTGTTAGCATTACAGCCCATATTGTGGCCATGGTTAAAAAATTATAAGAAATTTTGCATATTTCGGTGCGGTCCGAACTGTTTTTAATCCCAAAATTTCGAATCACATTCAAACTGATTTTAAAAATAAATGTATATCAATATAAAATCCAACAAATTCTCACGCATAAAAATTAATGTAATTTAAAATCTCAAAATGAAACTAATTGCCGGTTTGATGTGTTTTAAAAATATACAACCCATTTCTCATTACTGATGGGCCATTTTCTCAGCCAGCCGAATGAAAGCTCTCCTCGTCTTGAAAGATTTGCAGCCAACAGGCCTGACAAAGCGACTTACTTGGCAAATCACAAAAAAACTGGGCTGTGGTCATGGACCCAGCTGTCAGCCTCTCCGCGTACAGTACTCTTTCGATGGAATGTCGTTGACCACATTGACCACGCCGTGGCTAGAGCACCAAGGGGGTGGACAACGGTGAGGCCTAGGAAGGGGACGACATGGAGCCGGGGAAGACGCGGCAATGGATAACCACATGGATAGGAGTATGAGGGTTCACTAGTTCGGCTGCAGTGTGAGGCTGCCGTTGCCGCAGGGCCTGGCTAGCGGTGGGAGTAGTAGGGGGCGATGAGGCCTCAACGGCAGGACGGCCGGCCACTGGAGGCAGGAGCTGGCGGTCTCCCCAGCGATGGTTTGGGCGGCTGGTGCAAGAAGAGCAGCGATTGAAGAAGCAGCAGGACCGTTCGATTCAAATCCTATGGTTACTGCTACTAGAATCGTTTGTTGTCTAAGTTGACAAGCCATGCGTACGCTTCAACTTAGTAGGCCCACAGGTCAGCCTCCCAACCGGTGCGCCCCAGATGTCAGTGGGAGGAATCATTTTTTTCGCGTAATAAAGAGGCAGTTGATTGCGTGTGGCCAGGCCAGCGGAGGGAGTAGGGTGGGCCGGGGAAGCCTGTGCGGCATCACAGCGGGCCACAGAGAGGAGGGGGCAGGCAGTCCCACCGGCGCTAGTTTAGGCGGCCGGAGCAGGAAGATTAGAGATTGAAGAAGCACGTCGGCCGTTGGATGGACATCCAACAGTCACTGCTGCTAAAATCGTGTGTTCACTGACAAAGCCTTGCGTAAACAAGTCAGCCTCGAAATATGTGGCGTGTACAGCCCATTTGCTATTATTTTTATAATTTTTACTCATTTTCTAATTCATATGGAATTTATTGCAGCCCGTTTTCCATTTTTAGAATTGCTGGCCATTTTCTGGTCAGTACCAGGGTTAAAAAATTAACTAAGTATGTGGGAAATTTTTAAAATTCACAAATTTTTGCTGGGTAACGAAATATTCTTAATCCAAAAATTAATAGCCATACTAAAACAAATTTAAAAATAAATTAGTATTATGTCATGTTAAATGCAATGAAATACGTATAAGATATCAGTGAAGAACAAAAAAAAGAAACTAATATCCCATTTGCTATAATTTTTTTGGAATTTTCAACCCATTTTGATATTACTTTTAACAGCCACTGACCATACTCTTTGGCCAGGCCGGAATGCATCCCTCCTCGTCTTGAAAGATTTGCAGCCCAGTAATTCAGAGATAACAAATAGGCCTATCTTGGGTATTCTTCAAAAAGAAATATTGGGCTACCTATTTTCCCAAAGAACTGGTGCATGAGAATTTAGCTTTATTTATTTATTTACTTATTTATGTTTAGGCGACCCTGAGCATGTACCTGGGTCGGATTCATGTGAGAGCGTCCCTTCCAGTTAATTATGGGCTTCTCTATTGGGCCTTTATCAGTGGGCTGCATGTTATCACAAGTGGAAAATATGTTCCGTATGAAAAATAGTATGTGCTACGTATGGTACGGGGCACTAAAGGATCGAACCATGCAATGACTTCCAAAACATTGTGTTTGTCGCTCTAACAACACATTTATTCAACCAACAGACGAAATATACTACTTATTGTACATTGAAAACAGCAGCAGCAGCAACCAGGGCTGGGGGTGCAACAGAAGCAGTAAGCAGGCCTGAAGAGTGAAGACGCAGCTCTCTCTTCCAAACCAAACATCAACCATCATTACAAAAGGGCTACCAAAATAGAACAAGTGTATGCATCAAACTAAATAAAGATCCTACTACACCAAGTGTACGCATCTAACTAACTGGCTCAGTAAGGCGTTACTATTTATTAAGCTGTGGAGATTGGCTGACGGCTTGAACTAGATGGGTGTCTGATGGGTGAAACTCCAGCCAGTAGGTCGAAGTCTGATACTTGCGACCCTCTCTCCTACTTTGGGCTATAGAGCGTGGCGGCACATATCAGGGTATGGTGCATGCAGAGACGCATGGTATGCTGTGTACACACAATTTTGCCTGATGAACGAAACCGCACTGCCATCATGATCCTTGCCGTCGGTTATCTCCTGGTTAATCGGATACTTCAGTCTGACAAACAGAGAGCATGTACCAAGGCTAATTACTAGCCTCCAGTCAAAAATTCCTGAAGGCCCAGAGAAGCTGGGATCCTACTCAAAGACCTTGCAGTGACTGTGATTGTATTCCGCGAAACAACAAGTTCGGTAGGTGCAAACGATCATCAACCGTTCGCCGTCGTCTGATCGAGCCAGGAACCACCTGCAACTGCCATGCCGCTTTACTTTCAAAGGTTCTGGGATTAGGAAGGGTAGGGACACCAGGCAGCCTACAACATCATATCAAGTTGGAGTCAAATAAAAAAGGTCTCTTGATTTAGTCAATCTTAAGAACATCATGTTATGAGCATGAATATTTTTTCAGTAAAGTTTGACAGTAATATAAGCAAGCCATCATGATATCATAGGAAAGTAACATACTGCTGTAACAGCCGATTGTAGCGATGACTAGAGTAGGCCAGCAATACGTCCAGCCATAGAAGGAGTCGACATCGTAAATGAAGCCCTTATGTTCAATGGCATCAGAGAACCATCGAAGATGTATGATCCTGCGATGGTCGTGCAGATTTATCCACTTACCACAAACTTGGCCAATCAACAACTGGAAGGAGTGCTCCAGCTCCTGGGGCCACATCCTCAATGGTAGAACCGCTGGTCGAAGCACAGAGAGACAAACAGGCTTGTGGATGCTCTAAACTTCAAATTCCGGCAGAAGGTTCTTAAAAGAAAGCTCCCACACCATAGCAGGTGGAAGAACCGGACCAAACACCACCCTGACAATGCCCAGATGGATTGGATCAAGGTTAACCACTGGTGGATGAACAGCTGGAGGAATTTGCACGCACCAAATTTCCCTAGACCACAACCTGCTAGCCAACTTCAACGTCTGCTGACTGATCGTCAGAAGAACTGTTGGACCCCAAGGAGGGATTCAACACCATGGAGTTCTGATCTTGGGTTCCATGAAATTCAGGCTCATGCAGTTGAGCATTTTGTGCAGCAACAGCCTCATCCAAAGGGCCCCATCCATCCGCATTCTGTTCGGGCTCTTGCTGCTGATCTGGTTGATCGACGCCCCAGCCATGAGGTTGCTCCGGTTGATGCTGGACATTTGAAGGATTGGCATCCCTGCCCAAAGCAAGAAACGGTGGCGTTCCCTAGAATGGTTGTGGAGGAACATACCCTAGCATAGGATGAGGGTTTCCATCCAGGGGCATCGGGTCTTCATCAGCACCCAGCATGGCTTCCGCAAAATTATCAGTGAGAATATAGACCACAGTAGTCCATGAAACAATAGTACCTCCCCAATTAGCATACTCACGAAAAATCACAGAACGGGGCACCATAATGTTATCCGAGAAAGAAGCATAAACCAAAGATCGCACTAGACACCGATCCTATTCATCCCAGTAGTGAAACTGACCAAACGTACTGACAACATCAGACAGGTATTGGGTATTCCTGTAATCCAACGGTACACCAATGAACATTAACCAACCCGTTCTGTGTCCATGAATAGCCCTAAAACCCTCTGCCTGATTGTGTGGAATGAAACGCACAAAGAACTCATGCCCATCTTCCTCTAAACCCATGGGGAAAGGAGGATGTCGAGTAAACCAAGATCGCATCATCGGACTGGCCACTTCAAATAAACCAACACCCTGGAACCAGATCTGAGCAGAGTGAATAATCACCTGAAGATCCTCTTGCAAGAAATTGAGAACTTGCTCCCGTCTGATGGCCACAAGATGTGCCGGCGGCAGTGGCTCGATGATGGCCACCATGAACTGTTCATGGGGTCTTGGAGGGGCCTGCATCGGGGTGTAGTAGGTTCTTGGCAATCGCTCTTTCCCTCTATCGATGATGTCGTGGCCAACACAAAGAAATTGTCGGGGGTCAATCTCATAGACCGCTATTGGTGGATTATCAGCTGAAGTAGGCGATGGTGGAGGTGATTGTGTTTTTTTGGCAGATTGGTTCTGTGGGGAAGGGGTGCAGGTGGGCGGTGAAGGCAGCAAGCCCGAAGCGTCGGGGAGGTGTTCTGTCAAGGCGCGAGGCTCGAAACCTGGCGACGGGACTTTCGGTACCAAATAGTGGAACCAGCATTAATACCCGGCCAGTCTTTCTTAACGTGTCCAGACCGAAAGCACAATCTGCAATGTACACGATTCGTGCACGTATCGGACAAGTGACCCATACCCAAATAGTTCTGACAATCCCAATATTTTGCTGCCATATCCTCAATCATCTCATTGAAACTCTGTAAATCATCCACAATTTCCTTCGGTGACGGAACACAAACCGGAGATGTGGTGCCAGGCAAATCATCATCAGATAACAAAATTGGGCTGTCCAAAGAGGATCCACGGGCCAAATCCAATCCCAGAGTTGTAGAGCCTAGAGATGGTCCATGGGCCGGGTCCAAAACCAGCGATGGTGTGCGAGGGCTATCCGAAAGGATAGTAACCATTGGAATGGGCCCAGAAGATTTTGAAATCCCAGAAAATCCAGGATTGACGCTAGGTGGACTAACCTATTCCGGGGATGGTGGGAAAGATCCAAATTGAATTGTCACCGGCGGTAGTGAGGGGCTTGCCGGCGGCGATGATGGGTTCACCGGAGGTGATGGTGAGAGGGGAGCATTGCCCGACGGTGAGGAGATCGAGTTGTTAGGAGAATCAACACCATAACCAGCCTCCCGAATAGTTAAAACTTCAACATCATTTGGACGATATTGATAACTCTTTCAAACATCATACTTCATGGAAGTAGCAAATCTTAAGCTTTTCGCAGGACCCGACCTAGGATTAGTGCGTAAAGAGGACTTGACGGGTGGATTTCTCATGACTAATAAACCTATATTGGCACGACGTTTAGATGGACTAACCACCATCCACTCCTCATTGGATTCAATCTTCCAGAGACGAAATTCCTTCGTCCAATTCGGACCACCATAACACCATAGATGGAAATAACACTTAAACTGAGGGCAAACGAAGCTACGTTGATGCAGGATAAAAAACCCAACTTCTTTGCAGGAGACATGAAAAGAGAAACCTGATCACGTAGGCAGTAAACCTTGAGCTGAGAACAATATCCTCCAATCGCTGATTCCAAGGCCAGAGCAACATTCTCCACAGATAATCTAAAAGAATGCCTGGCAAATGAGACAACCATGATGAAGTGGCCCGAATCTTCTGAAGGATGAATAATGCGGCGAAAAGAGCGCCAGATCTCCTAAGCCAAGCCCATCCTTGGGTTGAAATCAAACCCTAGAGAGATGGACGTGTGTACAACCATTGAGATGACCACCAAGGGCTGCGGGAGAGGACGCCGGAGATGATGAGCGGATCAAAAGGCAAAAACTACGGCTAGACGTGGAGATCGCCGGTGGGGTGGCGGCGGCTAAGGGTTAGGATGGGTGGAAGGTGGGAGTCGCCATGTACATATGGATCAGAAAATTGTGCTCAATTGTTAGATGAAGAAGTCAATAAAATGTTTAGCATAAAATATTTGAATGATGAGCATGAGTAATGTCAGCAGTATGAACTCTATGAACATCCATGATGCTAATGACATACAAATCCATAAGCATGGGGATGTTATATTGGATGAAAATGATATTTTTAGTGCCCCAAGATTTGATGCGTAATTTTTTATAATGATTGCATGCCTCCTATCTATGATGATTATGTTGATGCACTACAAAAAAAGAAAATCCATGACATTTTGTGCTGAATGAAACTTTTTTCTGTCATACATATGACACTTCTATGAAGATAATTGTGACAAAACCTGGTATCATCATAGATGTGGTGGGCTCCTACTTCTATGACAAAAAATCATGACAGAAAATGGGCGGGCCGGAGACGCAGCTGCATGACATTCTTTGTGCCGTCCATGACGGAAAAAACCATGGTAGAAGCAAGGGCGAGGAAAATTTCGACGAGTTCCCAGTTACGGTGGGCGGTCGAGGGCCGAGCGATGCGCGTTTCTCTCGTACACGTACACGCGTGTGTACGAGGCGTTGGCTCTAATTGAAGCCGAGCAAGGCGTTGGGCTCTATCCAAACCCGAGCGATTGCACTGCAGGCTATGCGTTACTGAACCCGAGTGATTGATCGATGGCTGTTAACTGAACCCGATCGAGCGATTCCTTCGCTACTGCTGCTAACTGAAGCCGATCGATGCTTCCTCTTTGGATAAACAGTGAGCGTTGAGGGGGTGGTTTGGATGAACAGTGAGCGATGGTGTTGCCTCTGGATGAACAGAACCCTGTGGTGTGGAGGGCTGGATGAACAGGACGACCCCGTGGAGGGTTGGATGAATAGTAGATGGTGGAGGCGTGCCCATGGAGGGGTGGTTGAATAGTAGCCGGTGGAGTAGCGCATGGTGGAGGCTGGATGAACAGGAGCCTGTGGAGGCTGGAAGAGGTTAACGGTGGAGATGAAGAGTATCCCGTGGAGTCCCTTCTTGCGGTACGCGACACACCTCCCGATGAACAGGACCGCGTTTCGACCGTAGCGCTCAAACATAAGTCCGTTTCGTCTGTTTTGCGGTACGCCACACCCCTCCCATTCAACAGGACCCCCATTTCGACCGTAGGAGGTCCGTTTCCTCCGTTTTGCGGTACGCCAAACCACTCCCGATGAACAGGATCCCGTTTCGAACGTGGCCGGTCGAACACAAGGCCATTTCCTCCGTTTTACAGTACGCCATGCCTCGTTTCCATCGCCTGTTCCGTCCAAGCTGGTTGGATCCCACGCGTTCCATTGCCTCCCGATGAACACGACGCATTCCGTTGCCTCCCCATGGACACGACGCATTCCGTTGCCTCCCCATGAACATGGCAACGATGCTGTTTCTCCGTTCCGACCCAGCCGTGTACACGAGCCCTGGCCATACGTATGCGCGAGTAGGCGTTCGAGACCCTGCCCATATGTACGTACGTGGCCGTATTTTCTTTCTTGCACCCTGGCCGTTGTATGCATGTGTACATGCTACATGAGCGCCTCTACTACGACACGTACGCGCCTCTACTACGACACATACACGCCTCTACAACGACTAGTATGTACGTACACGTTCGCGACCAGAATGACAACACTATGTACGCTTCGACCAGGTGGGTACTGACTGTCAGGCACTTGCTTGCCTGCGAAGATGTAGCTGGTAGGTCCCAGCAGTAAGGGGGGAGAATCATTTTTTTTTGCCCGAACGCACTTCCTTGCATGCGAAGATGTAGCTGGTGGGTCCCAGCAGTCAGGGGGAAACATTTTTTTTCGTGAAATATGGTGGCCCATCCGGTGGGTCCCTGCTGTCAGGTGGAGGAATAATTATTTTGCACGTAATAAGGAGGCACTTCCTTGCTGCGGCGGTGGGCCCAGCTGTTAGCCTCTCCACATACAGTCCGCGTCCGATGGAAGCTGTTCCTTGACCATGTTGACCATGCCGCGCCGAGAGCACCAGGGCGGTGGACGATGGAGAGGCCTAGGAAGGGGATGACGCGGAGCCGCGGAAGATGCGGCAGTGGATGCCCACGCGTAGAGGAGTACGAGGGTTCACTGATTCGCTGAAGTGTGAGGCTGCCGTCGCCACTTAATAACAGGGGGTGTGGGTGAGTAGAGGGATGGCCTGGCCAGTGGTGGGAGTAGTAGGGGGCGGTGAGGCCACCGCCGCATCGCAGCCGGCCACGGGAGGCAGGAGCACGAGGCACGACCGATGCTGGTTTGGGCGGCTGGAGCAAGAAGACTAGAGGTTGAAGAAGCACTACGGCTGTTGGATGGACATCGTACTGTCACTGGATCTAGAATCGTGCATATTGACTAAGTTGACAAAGCCCTCCGTCCCCGTCAACTTAGTAGGCCCACAAGTCAGCCTGCCACTATACTGGGTCCCAGCTAATAGGGGGAGTATTCATTTTTTTTGTGCGTAATAAGGAGGCACTTCCTTGCGTGCGAAGATATAGCTCGTGGGTCCGAGCTATCAGCGGCTGTAACGTTTTTTTCGCGAAATACAGAGGCCCTTTAGGTGGGTCCCTAATGTCAGGTGGAGGAATCATTATTTTGCGCGTAATAAGGAGGCATTTCCTTGCGTGCGGCCGTGGACCCAGTTGTCGGCCTCTCCACGTACAGTCCACTTCAGATGCATGTCGTTGACCATGTTGACCAGGCCGCGTCGAGAGCACCAGGGCGGTGGACGACGGCGAAGCCTAGGAAGGGAACGACACGGAGGCATTGAAGACTCCGCAGCTGTTTCCCACGCGGAGGGGAGTACGACTGTACGAGGGTTTACTGGTAGTCTTCCGTCACTGGAGAATAACAACAGGTGTGGGTGAGTAGAGGGTTGGCTAGGCCAGCGATGGGAGTACGATGGGGCGGTGAGGCCTGCGCGGCAGCACAGCCTGCCGCATGGAGGAGGGAGCAGGCATTCCCGCCGGTGCTTGTTTGAGCGGCTAGAGCAGGTTGAGCAGAGATTGAAGAAGCACGACGGCCGTTGGATGGACATCCAACAGTCACTCCTTGTGCGTCAACCTTTTTTTTAGGAAAGCCTCCAATCTGTGGAAAACAGCAAACAACCCATCTGCCATTATATCTAATAATTTACAGCCCATTTACTAATTCTTAAGGTTTTTCTTTGGCTCATATTCTTTTTGTTAGCATTACAGCCCATATTGTGGCCACGGTTAAAAAATTATACGAAATTTTACATATTTCAGAGCGGTCTGAACTGTTTTCAATCCCGAAATTTCGACTCACATTCAAACTGGTTTTAAAAATAAATGTATATCAATATAAAATCCAACAAATTCTCATGCATAAAAATTAATGTAATTGAAAATCTCAAAATGAAACTAATTGCCGGTTTGATGTGTTATAAAAACTAGTTGACCCGTTGTGCCAAATGGCGCAGAGACCCGCTAAAGACATGTTGTCGATGAAAATAGTTTCATTTTGCAAGGACATATGGCAGGGACCAGCTAAATTAATGTGGGCGTTGAAAAGGAAATCCATGGGGTAACAAATTTAACCCGAGGGTCCTTAATAAAAAACAATGAAGGCTTGCTGTCAATAATAGGATGTATAATAACAGTACCTGTTGCGCCAGATGGCACATGGTCCCATTTCAAACCAAGAGCTATTTAAAAATAATTAACAATTTGACAATAATAAGGATCCTCTTAATAATGAAAATTTAAAGAAACATAGCCTCAAACTATGTAACAGAGTTTTTAAAATACAGGCATCCTCTCTATACAATTCTGCTATGTGAGCTGGAACTTTGGAATCAAGGTCACGCTTTGTCCTTGCGCCGTTGGTAAACTGTGCCCTCCCACTACTCTGAATCCATAGCGTTTTGTCCCTCACAACCCCTTTATAGGTCAGATGCACTATAATTCCTTCATTTTTTAAAGGAGCTTAACAACCAATGCCTTGCACAACATTTTTCATCTCTTCACTGAGGCATGTTTATAGTTCCCACTCCTCTGCTCTGTTATGTTAGAAGGATGAACTCTCTATAGACATCTCTTCTTTTTTTGAAGGGGACTGGACAAACAATGACCAGTGCTATGTTTATGAAATGTTGTACTGTAATAGAAGTGCAAACATGAAACGAGAAACCAATTGAAGAAACAAGGACTTTTTGGTCTGCTGGAATTTAAGGGCAGACTTGAAATGGAAGGTCAAACCAAGATTGACAAGTACCACATCACAAAAAAAAGTTTATAACAGATATATAAGTGACAATAAATAAGTTTTTCAAGATTTACAATGAACTATATGATTTGGCTTCTTTCTCTAAAATAGAAATCTGCAGCACTAACTTGGTGACAATCCCACCAATTCAATGATAATGGACATATTTTCTACACTTCACTCCTTTGCGGCTTGTAGAGTCAAAGGGCTACGACCATCATTGCGGAAAAGGAAAAAATTAACAATAGTTCTTGTGTGAATGAGTCATCAGGTAATCATGTGAGTCTACTATATATAAACTATAGGCAAAATTCAGCAGCAAAGGTAACATGCGTAGTGAGAAACTGGATAACAGAAGGAATACTTTCAACCAAGTCTAGAGGAACACATACTATGCCCAGGAACTGTTCACTGACGTAACAATGCAACTATTCATAGCAACAAAATTTATATAGAAAAGGGGGACACTCCTACTCAAACAACAACAACAACAAAGCCTTTAGTTCCAAACACTCCTACTCAACCTCCCTAAAATTTAACCGGATTTCATCTGATAACCTAGAGGCCAGCTGGAGATTGAGCAATATTGGAATATACATTTATATTTCAAACAAATTAATGAACTGGGATGAACGGAGCTTAGAAGGATAGCCTCACTTGGGGCTTTGGAACTTGAGTATCTCCATGGCTAATCAAGGCTTAGAGAGGCAGCAGTTAAAGCATCAGTCGAGTTAAGGTATGCCGTTATCAATCCTTCTTTTAGTAATCTGAACACGACGTTAGTAATGCCAAGGCAAATACCTTGATACCCTGTTCATGGTCATCTCGTTACTGAAAAATAAATGTAAAACTGGCCTACAAGATAAAAGTGTTTCCCAGTACCTGAATGTACAACCTGGGATCGTCATGCTCTTAACATTCAGTTACTGGGAATACCGCTGGATGAAATATAGTGCAAACTCCAGGTCTTATAAATTTTAATACATTCAACAACTAAGACTTTGAGCCATGAGATTATATGTCAATAGTTACATTTAAGCTTGTGAGAGCATAAATCAATCATAAAAAGGTAGAAAGAATAAGCTCCAGAACACAATAAGGGCTTAAACTACTTATTTGAAAACAGTGAAACAACTCATTAAATCTAACTAATTTTAAATGATCCAGTTTTAAGAATTAATATGGTACAACTAAGAGAAGGCTACAAAATCATCAATCAAGAAGACTCTATATAAAATTGATAATTAGAGACAACTGTCACTGCTCGGTCACATACCGTGGTCGACATGAGCAATGACAGACATGTTATGGATAATTTTTTATCCACAATTCCACGGAGCTCCTCCGTTCTAAACCTCACCGTTTTGACTGCTTTTGAATGTCACACCAGGAATACCCTTCCTGCTCTAATAATAGCAAGCTATCAGAATCAAGCAATAATATAGTGTGAATAACTTAACATGGAAATCCGACAGTAATATATACTAACGATCGTTTAAAGTAATTATGACCACAGTTGTCTACTCAAAGCTCAAAAGTGCACTTAACAATCATGTACAACAATTAGTTTTATACACTGCCACCAAAATATTTTAACCAACACTTCGACCAACAGCCCCGGTGAAGTGAAATATATAATTAATATGGTCAATCGAGCATATTATATTAATGTATTAGAACTATTAAAAGTGCACTGAGAAGGCAGCCAGAAAGCAAGAACAACCACTGCTAAGGGCACTGACGATCACAGTAATGAGAAAAAGCAACACATGGCAATAACAAAGAAACGTAATCCATTATGAAGAGAGGATGCAGGTGGAAAGAAACGTAATCCAAAAAATAAGACTAATATAGACAAGCCTCCAAAACTAATACTACTATTGACAGACCTCTGACACTAAGACTATATATAGACAAGCCTCCAAAAGTAAGGCTAATGGAACACGAAGTAGTACCTCCTGCAATTTCTTCAATCTAATTCCTTTTGATTCTATGGGAAAAGGTTGTAACAAGAGGAATAGCCTACAAAAATAGATAGATCAAATGTTTTGCAAGTCAAAAAAAAGTTACTGCTAGCCATAGTGCATACATTCTATCTCTTATTGTACTTTTTGCAACATACTACAACTCAGAGCAGATACATGACATATCATGGTAATGCCACAATGGTTATTAGCGACTGGAATCAGTTGTCCAGATTTTGACTGGTAAATCAATTCAGTTTACATGCAACTAATAAAATTTTATAGGGAAATGTTGTACTGATATCATGGTGGCACAAGCATAGAAGTTGTTACAGAGTGGAAAGAACAGTCTAGATTTTCAGTACTGAATATGTCCGTCTAGCATCGCAAAAAGCTACAGTTAAGCCTCTCGCATGCTAATTATCTATGTTGAAGCCGGTAGAAAACCTACACTTACAATGGCACATATAAAAACAATGGAATGTAGCTTTTTGCAATGCGAGAGGCTTAACTGTAGAAAACCTACACTTACAATGGCACGTAGAAAAACTACTGCAGTTGAAGGAATCACCGCCACCACAAAAGGCGAGAAAATAGAAGCTTCAGCTAGCACCGAGTCATAATATTATAGTAGATAGCTCCAAGAAGAAATAGATTATATGTACTTTGAGCTGCCACTAAGTTGTGAGTTGCTGTCTAGCGGCCACAACTTCCCTTTGAGCCGCCATAGCCACTGTTTCCACATGTGTAGGTTGCTGCTGCCAACAACTCTTATTTATCTGCACCCTCCTTTTTACAAAAGAATATAAGGTTTAGTTGTTTAAACATTTACTTCCTCAAATAGTCCAATACTAATTGCTTCAAACGACAAGTGCTATCTTTCAATACCCCCTTCCTAGTCAAGAGGTAGATCATCACACTGGAACTGCTTTAGGGCTCATAGCCTAATGTTAGAGACAAGCAAAATTTGTTCTTGGTAAATTATTAGCAAACAATTGTGACATGCCGCCTGAGCACTTCTACTGAGAGGCTCCAAACCCCAGGCCCCCAAATTCATTTTTGAATTTGAGTTCAGTAGCATGTCGTCATCCTCATGAGCACTCCCGTCCAGGTACATAAAGAAGAAAAACAGTGACACTTACATTAGGAAATACCTACAGGATCCATGTGTAGAGGTAGTGAGGCAATTGAAATTGGCCCAAAATACATAACTTCAGTGCTGGAAGAGCCGCACTGTCGACCACACTTTGAGTCTTGGCTGCTTGATCCATCCCATTGTGGTCGTCGGTGCTGATAGAAAGTTAGATAAAAATTGTGAACAAAAATAAGTAAAATCCCCTCTTCTGGACAAAGTAAAAGAAGAACCTCTGCTACTCGAATGTACATCCATGCAACCAAAACTCTGAGAAATACTCATAGCAACACTGATCAACAGTTCTCCAAAGACATTCCAGATTTTTGAACAACTACAGGACATTAAGTATTAATGATATCCAGAAGTTGTAAGCCCATGGTACTCCTACTATCTCACGACTAACTATATCCGAGCATTTATTCATAGATCATGCAACATTGATGAACAGAAGAAGGCAGGATCAAGCTCAACAAATCCTACAAATTAATGAAAGCGGAAAGACATCGGGAGCTTACTGGAACTGGATTCGAAGAGGAGAGGAGGCGGCGGCCGCTGAACTCGCCGCCAGCTACGGCGCAGCTGCCCCTCTCGACCGTGCGGGCCGCAGTAGAGGAGGTGGTGCGTCGGGCCGCCCAGCGGCTGCAGTTGCTCCTGCTGCTCCGGCCAGTGGGCCTCCCTCCATGGACGACACTGCCTCCTTGCTCCAGCTGTTCCAGCTGGCGAGCCTCCCTCTACGGCCGACCCCGTCCTCATTTTCTGCTGCACCAACCCCCACCGTTTTCCCCCATAGGTGCCGGCCTTCTGCCCAGATCCGACCCATGCGCCACCAACCTAAGCGATGGGTCGACGACGGCGTCCTTCCCTGCCTTGTACTCTCCCATCGACCATGGATCCATGGTAGCTAGCCGGTGGAGGTGTCGGGGAACCCATGGGGAGTGGGAGGAATGCGGCGACGAGCACGAACACGCAAGGGGAGGGAGATGGTTAGGGTTCAAGGAGGGAGGGAGGGGTGCGGCGTGCGAGCAAGGGGACTGGGCGAGGTTTCGAGGACACGGGCCCCGCAAATGTCATGACGCATGATGCGGCCAACTGCTCCCCGTCTCCTCCAACGCAGGACGTGGGCAGCGCGTGACGCGACGCGTCAAGTGTGGTTCACCCGAGAAATTGCAACCTAGCCAATGGAGGATTCGATGAGCGGGACCAGGAGTAGCAGCGGCCCACCCGTCATCGTGGCAGCATAATCGCGGGTGTACAAGCCGGGTGCCCATGCTCCAGCCCACCCCTCAGCAACTGACGTGGGACGCAGCAACTCCCACGATGCATTACGCGGGCCTCGCACGAGGAGCCAAAAGCGGTTGACCAAGAAAACTGTAACCTACACCATGAGACATGCAGCCAGAACAGCCGACGAGCGGGACCAGGGAAAGCACCGGCCCACCCATCATTCGCAAAACACAGGTGGGGTAGCAGAAACTACGTGCAAACAAGGAGCAGCGCACGACCCGCGCCCGCGCAGCGCCCACGACGCGGGCTTCGCGCGCATGCGGCGCGGCAGGAGAGGCTGCCCCGTGCACCGAAAAAATCGGCACCCAACCAATCAAATCGAGCGCGAGCCCCACAAGTCATCCCCGCCCAGGATCTATCGTCCGGTCAAAACGCACAGGTCAATTTCCAGCGAAGATCGAACGACCAGGAATGAGAAAAAGACCGCGTTGACCAGGATCAGACGGCCATCGAAGGATGAAATCTGGGGAGCATTCTAGGAGCGAGTTGGCTAGCCTCTGTATTGTTTTAAATATACAGCCCATTTCTCATTACTGATGGGCCATTTTCTCAGCCAGCCGAATGAAAGCTCTCCTCATCTTGAAAGATTTGTAGCCCAACAGGCCTGACAAAGCGACTTACTTGGCAAATCACAAAAAAACTGGGCTGTGGCCGTGGACCCAGCTGTCAGCCTCTCCGCGTACAGTACTATTTCGATGGAATGTCATTAACCACATTGACCACGCCGCACCGAGAGCACCAAGGCGGTGGACAACGGCGAGGCCTAGGAACGGGACGACGCGGAGCCGGGGAAGACGCGGCAATGGATAACCACATGGAGAGGAGTACGAGGGTTCACTAGTTCGGCTGCAGTGTGAGGCTGCCATTGCCGCAGGGCCTGGATAGCGGTGGGAGTAGTAGGGGCGATGAGGCCTCAACGGCAGCACAGCCGGCCACTAGAGGCAGGAGCAGGCAGTCTCCCCAGCGCTGGTTTGGGCGGCTGGTGCAAGAAGAGCAGCGATTGAAGAAGCAGCGGGACCGTTCGATTCAAATCCTATGGTTACTGCTACTAGAATCGTTTGTTGTCTAAGTTGACAAGCCCTGCGTACGCTTCAACTTAGTAGGCCCACAGGTCAGCCTCCCAACCGGTGCGCCCCAGATGTCAGTGGGAGGAATCATTTTTTTCGCTAATAAAGCGGCAGTTGATTGCGTGCGGCCAGGCCAGCGGAGGGAGTAGGGTGGGCCGGGGAAGCCTGTGCGGCATCACAACGGGCCACAAGAGGAGGGAGCAGGCAGTCCTGCCGGTGCTAGTTTAGGCGGCTGGAGCAGGAAGATCAGAGATTGAAGAAGCACGTCGGCCGTTGGATGGACATCCAACAGTCACTGCTGCTAAAATCGTGTGCTCACTGACAAAGTCTTGCGTAAACAAGTCAGCCTCGAAATATGTGGCGTGTACAGCCCATTTGCTATTATTTTTATAATTTTTACTCATTTTCTAATTCATATGGAATTTATTGCAGCCCGTTTTCCATTTTTAGAATTGCTGGCCATTTTCTGGTCAGTACCAGGGTTAAAAAATTAACTAAGTATGTGGGAAATTTTTAAAATTCACAAATTTTTGCTGGGGAACGAAATATTCTTAATCCAAAAATTAATAGCCATACTAAAACAAATTTAAAAATAAATTAGTACTATGTCATGTTAAATCCAATGAAATACGTATAAGATATCAGTGAAGAACACAAAAAAAAGAAACTAATATCCCATTTGCTATAAATTTTTTGGAATTTTCAACCCATTTTGATATTACTTTTAATAGCCACTGACCGTACTATTTGGCCAGGCCGGAATGCATCCCTCCTCGTCTTGAAAGATTTGCAGCCCAGTAATTCAGAGATAACAAATAGGCCTAGCTTGGGTATTCTTCAAAAAGAAATACTAGGCTACCTATTTTCCCGAAGAACTGGTGCATGAGAATTTAGCTTTATTTATTTATTTACTTATTTATGTTTAGGGGAACCTGAGCATGTACCTGGGTCAGATTCATGTGAGAGCCTCCCTTCCAGTTAATTATGGGCTTCTCTATTGGGCATTCATCAGTGGGCTGCATGTTATCACAAGTGGAAAATGTGTTTCGTACGAGAAATAGTATGTGCTACGTACGGTACGGGGCACTAAAGGATCAAACCATGCAATGACTTCCAAAACATTGTGTTTGTCGCTCTAACAACACATTTATTCAACCAACAGACGAAATATACTACACATTATACATTGAAAATAGCAGCAACAGCAACCAAGGTTGGGGGTGCAACAGAAGCAGTAAGCAGACCTGAAGAGTGAAGACGCAACTCTCTCTTCCAAACCAAACATCAACCATCATTACAAAAGGGCTACCAAAATAGAACAAGTGTATGCATCAAACTAAATAAAGAGCCTACTACACCAAGTGTACGCATCTAACTAACTGGCTCAGTTAGGCATTACTATTTATTAAGCCGTGGAGATTGGCTGACGGCTTGAACCAGATGGGTGCCTGATGGGGGAAACTCTAGCCAGTAGGTCGAAGTCTGATACTTGCGACCCTCTCTCCTACTTTGGGCTGCAGAGCGTGGCGACACATATCAGGGTATGGTGCATGCACAGACGCATGGTATGCTGTGTACACACAGTTTTGCCTGATGAACGAAACCGCACTGCCATCATGATCCTTGCCGTCGGTTATCTCCTAGTTAATCGGATAATTCAGTCCGACAAATAGAGAGCATGTACCAAGGCTAATTACTAGCCTCCAGTAAAAAATTCCTGAAGGCCCAGAGAAGCTGGGATCCTTCTCAAAGACCTTGCAGTGACTGTGATTGTATTCCACGAAACAACACGTTCGGTAGGTGCGAACGATCATCAATCGTTCGCCATCGTCTGATCGAGCCAGGAACCACCTGCAACTGCCTTGCCGCTTTACTTTCAAAGGTTCTGGGATTAGGAAGGGTAGGGACACCAGGCAGCCTACAACATCATATCAAGTTGTAGTCAAATAAAAAGGGCTCTTGATTTAGTCAATCTTAAGAACATCATGTTATGAGCATGAATATTTTTTCAGTAAAGGTTGACAATAATATAAGCAAGCCCTCATGATATCATAGGAAAGTAACATACTGCTGTAACAGCCGATTGTAGCGATGACTGGAGTAGGCCAGCAATACGTCCAGCCATAGAAGGAGTCGACATCATAAATGAAGCCCTTATGTTCAATGGCATCAGAGAACCATGGAGGATGTATGATCCTACGATGGTCGTGCAGATTTATCCACTTACCACAGTGACCTGTTAGATAGGCGAGACCATGGTTGAAGAACGCAATTAGCCTGAAGTCTTTATAATTCGCAGATCTTGTGGGCACTTGGCAGATTACAACCTTGAGCAAATCAAACTTGGTATCATGTTGGCTACTGTAAGATTCCGAGTATTCTGGGCCGCGGTGCCAAAGCAGTGCAGTGTTAATCGAAGGAAGGGGGAGCAATAACCGGGTGTAGACCTCCACCAGCATCCAGTTGCCGCGACCGTTGACGAGCACCACCCAAGACGTGTTCATGCCGACCCAGTACATACCGTTAATGTAGTTGAGGGTGATGGGGATCGGATCACAGTCAAGGGGGTTGATGCTCGCCACCCTACAAACGTTATGCTGTGTGACACACCGTTTCTGAAGATCAGGCGGCATCAACAAGCAAGGAGCTGGCTTAAAAAAGCTCCGGCCCGAGGGTACAGCCCCGACAAGCACGCGGCGAGCGGCATGGTATTGAGATTGTCCACACGCAAAACAATGAGCTTGATTACCTCTGTGGGGAGAGAATTCCAGCCACTCTTTCGGTGGACGCTGCTTGGTTCTTCCATTATTAGTGCTTGGGTTTCGGACGAGGGGGGGTGGCGCCTTAGCAGGGATGGAAGAGCGGACAAAGATGGAGAAGCGAATATGTGCTGCGGGAAGTGGATAGGTGATGATGACTACAGCATGCTGCTTGACTTACGAGACACATACCAGCAGCGTAGGGTCATATCGATGCCGGACAACTTGCTTGAGTGATCACAGTACTGGTACTCCCTACAGTACCTACTACAGTACTATGCCCTAACTTGCTTGAGTGGAGTAGTAGAGTACGACTCTGCTCCACTACTAGCACCGGATGAGTAGTATATTCTAATCTAAAATAGTTACAAACTTCAATGCCCGAGCATGGAACGACTATGAACCATGCTCAAAGACCGTGTCTACGTGGTGTTTGGAATTATATGCAAAAAAAATAGCAAGATGCCCGTGCATTGCACGGCACACCATCATCACCAACTCGGTTTTTTCTCTACTCCTAGTCCTATAAAAGACTCAGTTGGTGATGATGGAGGCAAGGAGGCGTGTTCAGCCGGGCGTGTAGCGGACAACGTAGTACTATTCGATTTATTATAAAAAACAAAGAAGCGTAGTAGAGATAGAGACTTAGGGAGGAGCACGAGGTTGTGGGAGATAAGGATGAACGAGGCAAGGCCTTATCTGTAAATGTGGAGAGAGGTGCGGGTATCTTTTGTAAAATTTTCATAGTTAGCTTTCTATCCATCAGATATAGATCGGACGGTCTATATTACAATATGGCAGGCATACCATCATCACCAACTCGGTTTTCTATAAGAGTAGATAGATATAGATAGATAGAGACTAGGGAGTACTAGTAAGCACACCATCTACTGCTTCGTGTGCTACTCCTGCGCTCAATTCGGCGGCCACAATGTCCCCTACAGCCACTCCCTCCCGCGCTCCATTCGGTGGGCACTGTCGAAATTTGGGGAGCGCACTCTCGCGACTGCTGGCAGCCATGACTTCACCGATGACAACTTCTTCCCCGACCTCGGCAACCTCTTCCTCAACGACATGGACGACAACCTCAAGGCCAATGCTGCTGCTCCCGTTGCACCGTATGTGTTTATGTCCTTCTTGTTCAAAATCGTGGTAGAATTCATGTTTCTACTCTGTATCCTACCACTATGCTAGTCCACATGATTAGTTTCATCTCTGTTATAGCCGTCATGATTTATTTTGTGCTTATTCGGATTAAATCTTGTAGTAACTTGCTCATATATTCAACTGGCGCAACGTCCCCTACAGCCACTCCCGTTTCATGGACGGCCTGGTCGATGCCTCCAAGGAGCCCTTCGTCTACTGCTATGAGTGCCCTATACCGTTTTGGGGCCCGCCGGTGGACATGGTGCATCACCTCATGGATGCGTGCAGCGGTCACTACTGACCCTTGGCGGAGAACATCAAGTACGAGACGTGCTACCCGTTCACCATGCCGGAATCGCTGGAGGATCACCGCCGCCTGCTAGTCTCGGAGGATGACGACAGCGTCTTCCTCTTGATCGTGGCCACCGGCGAGGCCAGCACAGGCCGCCGCCCTGTCTCTGTAGTGTGCGTCAGGGGCGACGCCGCTGACGCTGACACTGACACGAGGCCGATGTATGGGTGTGTGGTCAATGTTACTACCCCTCCGGGTCACGTGGGCGGCGACACCGGCCTCATCGAACGGACTTGGAATCTGGGGAGCTGGGACTATCCCGCCGATGTGGACTTGGAAAACCCATGGCATCCTTTACCCGCCGACGCGGTGCACGGGGACTCGAAGGAGGTTCACCTAGACATACGCATTATCAAGTTAAATGATGATCATTAGTCTTCGCTTAATGTAATCCGCTGTCTAAGCATGTGGAGACTTCCATGCATGATCTTGCTCTATTGGAATATCGCGCATGAATGAAAGTGTATCCGTTTATGGTTTAATCGAGAATCTTCCATGTACGAATTTTTACTACAGTACTCGTGAAAGACTTATGATGAACCATTTCTTACATCTCCTCCGCCACCTTGCAAGTCATCCTGATTTAATCCCTCCATCTAGGTGTATAAGGGCATGGTTAATATTACTTAATAGTATAGCCAACTGTTGACTATAAGAAAGTGCCATGTCATCGATACTCAAAAACTAATTCTTAAAGATCATTTCTTGGAAAGCACAATAAGTGTTATTTCTTCACAAGTTTTGGATGCAGGTTGAACAGTTTTGTTTGCAAAAGATACCCTTTTATCTTTCACCCGGATGTTTGTTAGCTCTTGAGATGAAATAATCTCCGAAAAAACCTATCGATACCCATTACACATGAGATGACCCCCGCATTCTTTGTCTAAATAAACAAATCCCCGATCAATGCATTTCACTCTTCGGTGCAATGCATGGGCGCCTTACTACTATAGATTAGTACGACCAAAAATTGAACTAACATTATATATAGTATGATAAATTCTGATGCATGTCACCTGAAATTATATCATTCAAAACTATGTTCAAATACGAATCCAACGATATAGTTTTTTTTTGACAGGCACTAACATTTTGTGAGCTAAATCTTCAGTCAAATTCAATTGGGGATAAACCACGACCGACGTAGTAGTACTAGTGTAGAGGGCGGCACTGCACGTGAGTCTCACCTCTCACCCCACTCGTGGCGTGGTAGTAAAGCCGTCATATCACAAAACTCAACCACTCCCAGTAATAAGTGGCCCGGTAAAATAAACGGACAAGCAACCATCACATCCCTCCGTCCTTTTTGCATTTCATCTCTCTGCATTTACTTTCTCTGGTTCATCTCGCACACTCGATCCCTAGCTACTACTCCTGGGGCCAGTTCTTTTGGCGGCTTCCCCAGCTTTTCCCATAAGACTAGTCATAGTGGAGAGTAACAATAAGGCGCCTCACTCATTTATTCGGGCTTCTAAACTACTACTCCGTCCTGGTTTATTCCTCCCCATTGTAATTTGTGCTAAATTTTGACCAAAGATTTAACTGATAAAATGTTACTCCCTCCGTCTAGGTGTGTAAGTCATCTTACGAAAACCAAATAATCCCAAAACACTTAGGCGTGGTGCATTAACTTCTACCTTGTTTCTTGTTTCTTGACATATCAACCAATAAGAGATAAAGAGTGTGCATGCTTTTAATGACTTGAGACTATCAAACACGACATGCAGTGGTTAGTTCATTGCATGCAATACTATTAATTAGCAAATAAACATTAACGTTTCTCGTTTTCCCCTCCTCCTTGGTCATGGTGCACAGCCTAAGATGACTTACTCACCTAGAGGGAGGGAGTAGTGCATGTGACATGCACTAAAATTTCATTAGTTAAATTTATGATCAAAATTTGACACAAATTATAATGGGGACCAATAAACCAGGACGGAGGTAGTAGTTATGGGATTACTAATCTAGAAGCATAAAAGAACTGGCCCCTGGTACTCCTACAAGTAGTAGTACTCAAGTTGGAATTCCAATTGCACGGCACAACTTATTAGGCAAAAAATTCGATACAGGGTGTAGGAAGCGGTTTGGGAATTTGCATGCCTTTCCAACCAGTGAGATACTCCGTACAAAGTACGACAGAGCAATAACTACAGAGAAGGAAGCTAAAAGTAAACAATCAAACAAGCATTTTTGCATTTGTTTTGCATTGAATCGTTTCACAAGCTTGACTAGTGCTATTTTTCTACTTTTACAAAAACCGCATCGTAATGTTAAAACATGCATTTGCACATACATAAGTAACTGTAGTACTCCCTCCGTCTAGGTGTATAAGTCTTCCCTCCTTCTTGGTCACGGTGCACAACGAAAGATGACTTATTGACCTGGACGGAGGGAGTAGCACAGTCTGCAAGCATATATAAAGAGAGACGTGTAGGGCGATAGTATATAGTTAAGTTTGTGCTATATGCACGTACTTGCAAAATGCGTACGAATACACAAGGTTTCCAAACTTTCTCTTTTACATACTTAATTAAGGACGCTAAAAATCCTGAACATTCGGGATTTATCATTTGCGTCCCAAAACTAATGAGATCGCCTTACAAAACAAAAATTATACTCCTCCTAAAAGCCACAGCACTCGCAGGAGCGCTCGTGGCGCGCCACGAGTGCCCTGGTGTGCGGAAGTTTCCCAGCGCACCGACACAACGCCTCTTCCTCAGCCTCGCAACTCGTGAGATGCTGATTGGCGGCTTGCTGGCGGGCGAGCGTGATCTCACCGGTGTGGTGATCCGGCATGAACATGTACTCCTCCTCACTGGAAGCATGCACCCAGTCCACGTACCGCCAAGCGTAGATGAGGCGCTTGGGCCCGACTGCACTCAGGGCGTCGGCACGGGCGTCCTCCGCCACCCTCACGGCCCTCGCACGAGACTTCTGCCAAAGAGCCAATTGCCTGACTCTCTCGGATGGGACATAGGCCTCCCAGGAAGCTTGTTCCATGGTGCTCTTCTGTTCCTCGGCCTTCTTCTCCGCCTCTATTTTGGCGCGCTCTACTGGAGGCAAAGCCTCCCATAAGGCGACATCCATTTCTTTGAAAAGCTCCGCAAGGCTGGGGGGCTCGGCGGGCAGCGCGGCGTTCTCCTTGTAGCAGGGAGCCAACGCGTCCTCTGACGCGTGTGCTGGCAAGATTGGGAACACAGACGCGTCCACCTCGACGCATCGCAACGAGGAGCAGAACATCGACGCGTCCTCCTCGACTAGTGGCGGCGAGGAACAGAACGGCGACGCATCACGTCGCGGCGGGAGCGGAACGCCGATGCGTCCTCCTCGACTAGTGGCGGCGAGGAACGGAACGGCGACGCGTCGTGTAGCGGCAAGGAGCGGAACACCAACGCGTCCTCCTCGACTAGTGGCGGCGAGGAACGAAACGGCAATGCGTGACCGTCCGCGCGATGCAGCGAGGGGCTTCTAGGGCTTGGGAGGGGCGATGGCATGGTGGTCGATGTGAGAGGGAGGGGGAGGAGATAACGATGAACGTGAACATGAGGGGGAGGAGATAGCAATGTCGTGGGAGGCACAGTATTTATAGCGAGCAATGGCACACCTACGTAAGATATGGACTAAGCTGCACTGACTTAACTACAGGTCCAGTTGAGTCACTGACATGTGGACCAGTCCCCTGTTGGTCCCATATGTC